>NC_088783.1:13824048-14128845 GCF_958450345.1 Calliphora vicina | reverse complement strand
TTATATCTCAGCCATTTGTGGACCGATTTTCTCGATTTTAAACAGTCGGATGCTGTTTAAAATCGAGAAAATCGGCAGGAACTGGTTTCAATTATTTCATAATTAAATCAAGTATTCATTTGCTCAAAAACAAAATTTCTTGATATTTTCTATTGAATTTTGAGTTTTGAATTTGATTATTTTGACAATTGAATATACAATTTTCGTTATTGGTAGAATTTCAAATACAAAAATTATTGAATAGATAATTTTCGTAATTGAAAACACATTTTTGTTATTTTTTGTGTTTCAATTACGAAAATTATCTATTCAATAATTTTTGTATTTGAAATTCAACCAATAACGAAAATTGTATATTCATTGTCAAAATAATCAAATTCGAAACTCAAAATTCAATAGAAAATATCAAGAAATTTTGTTTTTGAGCAAATGAATACTTGATTTAATTATGAAATAATTGAAACCAGTTCAATATGGGATAAATGTTTGAATTAAAATATAATTTTTTCTGTGTATGTAACAATTTTACGAGAAAGTAAAACTGCGTACTCACATTTTCTTGATCGGATCGGAGGTCCTTTCAAATGGACTTTAAAATTTTAAGGTATAAACAGTTTTCAAAAAATTCAATTTAAAAAAAATTTGATTCTAGCCGGCAATATATGATAACCTAAACGAGAGGCTACACGATCAGGGCACCCAAAATCCAGTAATTTTAAAGATTAATTTTGTTAGCCATGAAGTCCTTAGTAGAGCAGTTGGGTAGATGAAATAATTGTGTATTTAATATTTAATTTTAATAAATAAATTATGAAATTATTCCAAACAAACAATTTATTTCTGCATCTATAACAATGCTTATTATTAATTGAAGCATATTAAATATTTTCTTTATGGTTTATTGTACTATTTTGCTTTCCTTAATTTATACTAATTTTTAAAATCTTTACAACTTATTTCTTAGAAATACTATTGTAATACAAAAGATTTTATTTCCTTGCATACCTATAAACCTGAATATCGATTAAATTCATGGAAATGCGAGCTAAAGAATCTTATAATGATTTAATTCAAAGAAATGCTTGAAGCTGGTAATCTAAAGACATTTTAAGTTCAAATAAAAACCATACAATAGAAAATAAAAAGCACATTTTCTAAATAATACAATAAATATTTTTTTTCATTAAACGCTGTAAGTAATAAGTCAATTTCCAACAAACAAATTCGTTTAATCTTTAAACATTTTTCTATTGGCATTTTGTCAACCTAAATACAGTTTTTCTCTTCTCTTCTCTTCTCATCTCATAACATTTTATTTTTTACAAATCTGTATACAATAAATAATGAAAATATGTATTAATTTATGTATGAACATAAATAATAAATTTCATTACAATAATTCTAATACTCGTATTTCATTAGAAAGTCATAATTTTCATTTCCATCCGCAGCAAAAGCTTTATAATTTCCATCATACTCCACATTTGCCCTCCCCCCCTCAACATTTTCAGCATACAAAACAATAAATAAAAATATAAAAAAGGAACAGAAATAAAAATTGCGAAAAAAAAATTCAATTTATTTAATGATTTAAATTGTTCAAACTACACTGCCACTGATTCATTCAGTCATCCATCCATCCATTCGTTCTTTCATTCCTTCATTTATTTCTACAATAATTTTAAATGTATTTGTTCGCTCCCTCTCTCTATCTATCCTTTTTTTTTCTTGTATGTATGAGCGAGTGCAAAGTGTACGAGAAAAAAAGCGCAAAGAAACGAAACGAAAAAAAAAATTATTTTGTATAAAAACGTAGAGGAAACAATTACGCTTATCTTCCCAGTTGACATCGATAGTTATGGCATTGACGATAAATGTGACACTGTCAACGTAACCCAACATTTTTGCAAACATTGAACAACCATACAATTGTTGTATGATGATGTTGCTGATGATTGCGCTCAACTACGGTGACGACTACAACTATGATAGCAGGCAGGCAAGCAAGGATGTTCTTGAAGGGTAGCAGCATTTGTAGCATGAGAATTGTGTGGGCTATGGGGACTATGCTTTTTTGAGAGCGCCAGGAAAGATAGATTGTACTCGTATTACTGTAGCAAGTGGGTTGTAGTGCAAATAGTAACATAGCGAAAGGCAATCATCGGTCGAAATTTATTTGTGCTACATTCAATCAAAGCCATGGGTAATTCCAAAATATACATATTAACCCAAAAATTGAGCTTTAAAATTTTCTCTGGCTTGATTTTGTCAAAATTCAAACTAAATATTGTTAGCTATGACCTTTTCCCGTAATTCTGGCAACATATGGATTTGAGCCAAAAGAACTGCTCATCTTTTGAGGCCAAGAACGAATCAAGCCAAATTTGGATACTCTGTTCTAAGGTGAAGAGAGAGAGTTCTGCATCAAGTGGTGGAATACAGGCGAGGCAAAATTTCCCAAACTCTTTATTCTAAATACTTTTTAACAGGTATTGTAATATGTGGCCGAACATTGTCATGATGGAATATTAGGGTTTCATGTCTGGCCGTTTTTCGGCCAATGCTAGCTTCATACGAATCAGTTGAGTTCAGTACAGTTTCCCAGTAATTGTCTGACCAGATTTTAGCAGCTCATAATAGATAGGTCCCTTTTGCTACCTCCAAATACAGAGAATTACCTTACCGCCATGGAAATTTCACTTTGGTGTCGATTCGGCTGGTTGGCCGGGCTTCATATACGATCTATTACGCTTCGGGATATTTGTAATGAATCCGTTTTTCATCGCAAATAATGAGTCGGTGCAAAAATTATTTCCTTTTATAGGGTTCAAGAAGTATTTCAGACATGTAAAATCGTTTTTCAAGGTCTCTCAGCTTCTATTCGTATGGTACCCAATTTCCTTGCTTTTGGATGAATCCTGTTGCTCGCAAACGTTTTGAAATTGCTGCTGGATTAGCTTCCAATGATTCTCCAAGATATTGTTGAGTTTTACAACAATCCAATTCTAGGTCTCTAAACTTTTTTGGCTGAACTCTCATTTGGTTACAAAGAAAATATGACCTTTCCGCAATTTTCTGATACATTCTTAAATTAAATCTTGGATATAAATCTAAGCTACCAAAGGAAGACTAGATTCACATAAACATACAAGTCCATTTTAATATCGATATGACAGACGCAAATTCGAACATGAAATTTTGCAACATCTTAATTCTCCGAAATGAAATTTGTCACAAAAGCTTTTATTTTAATATCGTGAAAAATTAATATCGTTGAAAAATCTTTTCTATTCGTTCACGACTGAATTTAATTAGAATAAATATAATCAAACATTTACAAACGAATCTTTTGTTTGCGAATTTAAAAAAATCACACGAAAGAATGTGAAATAAAAAATGTGATAAATAGGATTAGCCTCACGAATAAGTCAATTAAAAAGAAATAAAAAGAAAAATTCCTAAGCACGCGTGAATCTCATCGAGATAATGTGTGAAATATACCAACGTTCAAAAGGTGTACATTTTAATTTTCATGCTTATGGCTAGAAGATCAGTCTGAATTTCAGAAAGCAACGGCCATTTGTTGCTTCTTTGAAACCCCACAAGAAAAAGTGTAACTGGACATCTCGGTGGCCAATATATAACCATGAACTCAAATGGCTTGTGCAATATACATACATATGTACATGGCATTATCAGCCATGCTAGTGAAAAAACATGTTGCTGTCATATATTTCATCCAACTTTTGCCAAAGGAAATTATTCATCTACAAATTCTTATTGTAAAAGTTTTTATTTTCACAGTATTTGCTAGTCATCAAACGCTTTGTAGCCGAAATTGTATGACTCAATTCAGGAACTTTGACTTACTATCTCTAAAATTCACCCATTAAGATGATGAAAATTGTGCACAACAATTTTGCAAACTTGTCATCTTCGTTTCTAAGTTTGGGTCCATTAACAAATAAAGCAAATTTAAACTAAGAAAATAGATAGAAGGAGTGTAATGGATGATGGCTTTCAATTAGAGTTTTCTTAACTTGAAAGTTGGAAGGGTGAGGACAACCGAATCTTACCAGTGTTGGTGTTCATTGTACAAGGTGGGTCAAAAATAATCACTCTATTGGAAAACGATAAACTTTTGCGAATAGTGCCAAAATCTTCCTCAATTGGATGAATTGCAACTGGAGAACATGTGATTCCAACAGGACTGTCCAACGGGTCGCTTAATCTCACGTTTTGGTGATTTGCATTGGCCGGCCAGATCACCCGATTAAACCGTTCCAGACTTATTTTTATGGGGTTTACGTCAACAACCCTCAGACTCTTGAAGCCCTTAAGGAAAATATTCGCCAAGCATGCGAGAGCCTGTCGCCCGAAGTTCATGCAAGAGTGATGGGAAATGCCATAAAACGAGCCCGTGTGGTCATCAACTCAGGCGGCGGCCACTTGGCCAATATCATTTTCTCAATGATGGAATAAATTTTAATGGATTAAATAAACAAATCTCACAAGCAGAAACAAAGTTTTTCAATAAAAAAAAAATACAACAAAAGATTGCTTTTGTCCCACCTATTAGAATTATAATTTTCGTTGGCTGAAATTGAAGATACGAGTTTGGAAGATCGTTGGTTTCATCAAGATGGCGCATCATATCACATAGTTAATCAACCAATCGATCAGCCGTCTTAGCTATGTCAGTCAACCTCCTCAGATTGGCGGCAAATAGTTACACTACTTTATGGACTAAAAGAACAATGCTAGAACCCACCATAGAAATCTTGGAAAATTGATTGAACTGAACTGAATGAAATCGTATTTCTTAAATAACGAAATATTATTTCCAATAGCTCCAATAGCTCCCAACTTCAATCTGACCTTTACTTCAAACTGTATGTACCTCATTATCAAGTTACATGTGTCTCCAATGGACTGAAAAACTAACTTCACATTCCGTTACATATTTCGCGATAAACCCATGACAATATTGACTGCTGATATATGTATTCATAAAAAGCCAACATCTATACCAAGCTATGAAGCTAGCTAGTAAAAGTAGAACGAACTACTGCTGTTGAAAACGACAAGTTGCAAGAAAAATATTATTCCAGATGAAAAAAATATGTATGAAGAGTAAATAATAAAAAAGAATAAAATGTCTCTATAAAATACATAATAATAAAAACGCGAATAACAGCCAAAATCGATTTAAGCACGCACAATACAACACAGCTCCATGAATTTGTAGCTAACATTTTTTTCTTTTCGAAATATTTTTACTGCATTTCTATTTAAGTGTCAATGTTGATGCTATTGATGCATACATTCAATTCTCCCAATGTGGGTAACGAGCGAGCAGAGCAGTGCTGTTAAAGATGGCTGCTCAAAATTTAATAGTGTTCCTGGTAAATACAGGTAGTAGATAGAGGTGGATGTTGGCAAGGATGTTTGTACACATTTGACAAAGTGACGTAATGTTCTAAGGCTATAAGATGCAATGAAGTTTGTGTAGCAGTGGCAGTAGTTTTTATTCTTAACCTTTTAAACACATAAAAATAATAAAAGAACACCAGCGCGAATATTTAACATCAAAAACAGTTGCAGCACTATTTGTAGTGTGAAAAAGTGAGAAAGGATGCTGCAGCAGTTAAGGCAAAGTTTCTTAAGAAATAAATATCATTATTATTTCTCACTAAAAATGTCTTAATAGGAAATGCTTAAGGGTGTTTGTTAATGGTGTTGCCAGAAAAATAGTGAAAAAAGACAATGCAGAAAGCTATTTGTAATAAAAGTAGTAAACGGAAATTTGGAAGGTATTTTAGTTGGAAGAGTAGTGATATTCACATATATATGTATTTAAAACTTCAACATTGTTTAATGTTTTGTGTAGAATATAACGAATAGTCTAAACTAGTGGTCGGGATAATAATAACAGGTTATGTATTTTGTAATCTGACTAGCTATTTACTGCAATTAAAAAAGAACTTCGAGTTTCGTACAAAATTTCAAACAGATACCAGGGAACGCCAGTTCAACCACATATCACCTTAAGGACCCAACAGGAGGAACTGCCTCGTACGTGTAGCGGAAACTGACAATATGGTCCGACTAGTATGCCGGCATACTGTCAACTCCGGAATCCTCAACTGTTTGGCAATGTCACTGTCCACACATCAAATCCGATCCGACATGAGAACTATTTGTCCAGACGAAACCTAAATCACCCATGGTTGGGCGTAGACAACATCAATCCTGAAATGCTTAATGCTGATCCCACTCAGACCTATTATCAGAGACTTTTGGACAGCCTACTCTCTTCCTGTTGAACTAAATGAAGGATTGATAATTAAACTACCCAAGAAGGTAGACTTAACATAATGCAAGAACTGGCGGGGTATAACCCTTTTAACCACGATTAATAAGGCGAATATATTCCATGCTGGACTGTCATCATCAATTTCAGCAGATCTTCGAAATGAGCGAGTTGATTTCAGACCACACCTCTCCACTGGATCATAGTGGAGCAGTCGGTAGAATAACGATTCCCACTATATCTGGTATTTATCGACTTCGCCAAAGCATTTGATACTATCTGCCATCAGGAATTCCACCTGAACTAATCAACCTTATCAGAGCTCTGTAAGGCAACTCAACAACCCGAGTACTGCATGAACGCAATCCAATTGGTGTAGCACTGTGGTACGAGAGCAATATATCCTCTCTCCGCTGTTATTCAATATTGTATTGGACTCAATTAAGCAGCAATGAACTCGTATTAGAAGTGGCATTACATGGTGTATGAATGGTCGAATGGAGAATCTTGACTGCCTGCTCGCACATAACTTTACCGACATATCATCCAAATTGGATCAGATACATCAGCTAGTCTTTATATTAAATTCGACAAAGCTAAGGTTCTACGTATCAGCACGGCTATTCTTTCCAAGTTTAGAGTGAACAACATAGAGCTCGAGCATGTGCAATCGTTTTGCTAATTAGGAAGTATCATATCCACAACAGACGACTCCAGTGATGATTTTGCATATCGGATAGGAAAAGTAAAACAGTCATTTGGTGCGTCACAAATACATAAAAAAGATCCGCATTTCTCCTCAAATGTTTTCTCCACCCTGATATATGGCTGTGAGTCCTCGAACTCTACTGCAAGCGATATACAACCGCTGCTTGCGAAAAATATTGCGAATATTTTGGATGAACATCAAAGAACAGACGAAACACCAATCCGCATAGAAATCGCAAAGAGGAAATGGAGCTTGCAGCTTAGAGAAGACCTCATGATTATATATCAAAGATAGCAATTGACTGGAACCCTCAAGGTAGCAAAAGGAGAGGTAGACCCGCTAATACTTGTTCCAACTTCGAACCATAGGAATCAATTTGAAAAGGTACTTCGTTAACATTCGTTTTGATTACAGGTAAATATATGAAAATGTTCGACCCCTGGTGCCTATGAATGCCGACAAATGTAGAGGATACTCTCAAGATAGTCAATTCTGATATTTTGGGAGTATTATATCCGCAAACGGAGGCTCAGATATTGATATTGATAACCGTCTACAGAAGGTCAATTTGGTAGTCTAATATCAATTTGGAACTCGTCGAAATTTTCTTTAAGCATGGAAATTTCGATCTTTAATGCCAGTTTGTACGGTCGCGAATTAAAATTAGGAGGCGCAAGTGAAATGGAATCCGCAAGGATAAAGAAGAAGGATACTGCCATCCTATACATGGAAAAGACAGATTGAGGCTTAGGTAACCAACAGCGGTAAGAGTAAAGCAGAGGCGAAAGTGCCAAGCTCCTTATAGGATCGAGGGGAGCTCTCATCATTTTTTGAAAATTTTCAATAACCAAGCAAGTCTTATTACACCATAGATTCATTTGTGCATAAATGTAGCAAAAAAGTGCTAAGTTATCATTTTACTTCATAAGGATTGTGTGAAATGTGACAAAGTCATGAATAAAGTCTTGTCATCTAAAGCATCACTAATTCCTGGACTTATTATTGATTTGTAAATACTTTCTCTAAATTCGATATGGCATCTCTAGTCACTGCTGCTTACAAAGTCCTAATGTGAAGAACTATTGTTGTTTTTAGTAGTTGCTGCTGCTGTTATTGTTGTAGCTCTTGTTAAAAGTATTCCCACTGCAAGTGAATGGGTTTTTCTTCCACTTCCAAGGATTTAAGGAACTTGTGTTTATAAGAAGCTTTCCGTTGCTTTCTTTTCGATATCAATCTATTATGTTTTTTTATTCCGTTTTTCTTGTTTTTTTTTTTAATAAAAGAAACAGCTACAGGAAGAAAATATATGCGGAATTTTTCACTTCCGTTTTCGTTAAGTTATTGAATTGAAAATTGCATTCTACTCGTACCAAAAATAGAAAAGAAAAAAAAAACACAAGGCAAATAATATAATAGATATTTTGCAGCTAACAAATAAAGAGGTGTGGAAAAATTGTTCCTGTTTCTGTGCTGGTTTTTTGTTTTCCTTTTTCTATAAAAGAACTTTTTTCAAAGAAACATCGCAAGAAATCAACCCATTTTCAATAAAGCTGTAGGGATGTGTGAGAAATAAAAACTCATACACTCATGTACATAGACAATATACTACATAAACAAAGCGGAACCGGAGACGACAGACACAACAACATCCACACATACATACTACAATGCAACAAAAAAAATGTAACAGGAAATTTTTATATTTTAACACACACCAAAAGCTATGCTTGCAAGCAAAAACTGTTAAAAAAAATGTATTTGACAACTTTTTTTTGGTGGTTTAAATTTAAACTTTTTGTGGCAATTGGGGAAAAAAGTAATGTCAAGGAAATTAATTTCTAGTGTCGCTTTTTTGTCAGTTATATTAAACATGCTTATACAGTGGCTGATAAAAGTTAAATTATAGTTGTATTCAATTGTAAAATAATGGCTTGAAATTGGAGCAATTGTGTGGAGTAGGGCTATTCTCTACTCAACTGACTTTCTTAATTATGTACGATTCAGAATTTTTGGATTAAATCAGAATTCAAATAACTTATCTAAACTTACGATTCATTACATTGTCCAAAGAAAAATCCCAAAAGTTGCTCGCGTTCGGAAGAACGATTTCAGAATTCTCGATCACGAATAGACTGCACAAATTTGGGGACCTGATGAAGTAGCTCGGAAGAGTCTTGAGTCTTTGTGGAACAAACAATATGTTTTGGGATGCCCATGTGAGGACATGTAGAGAGAGTAAAAAGAAGATAGCTTGGAAATCGCAATAAATTTGGTGTATATTACGTCTGCACTTTAAGTTGTCAAAACTTCATATAAAAAACAATCACATACCGGTCCGCAAGCTTGTGTTTCTACTCCAACTCGGGACAATGACAATGGCTGCACTTTCTTATTTTTATTGTCATCCCAAACACCTAGTCACTAGACATACCAATCATTGACACAGTTACCATTTTTCAGATGTATTCTTCCTAATCATCGAAAGATACAAGTACGCCCTATATTCAGACGTCAACATTAGGGTGGGTCGATTTAGCAATCGATATTGGCATGAGGAAAATAGTAAAAAATTTACTTTTTCTCAACTTTTATTTTTAAGGTTTTTTTTAGTAGGTAATTGGAAAAATTAATGTTTTATTTGTTTGTTTGTCTGTGACTTATAGGAGCCTACACCACTGGACTGATCCTCTTGAAAGTGTCTTCATATTTGCAAGGAACAATAGAATACTTTTTATTTTGAAATTTAATATGGGCTTGGCACTTGTGAAAGCCACACACCTTAGCGGAATTGGCTGAACATGGGTGGAATTGGAAAAATGGCCATGTCACCACCCATAATATGTAAATAGTTATTTTCGAATATCAGTAGAACTATAATTGTGACAGTCTTCAAATTTTATACGAATCAATTTCGTATCACTGCATGAAGTTTAACCAAAATATGGTATGGGTCGGAGCAGGGGGTGTGGACCCTCCCGTACAAAGTAAATAGTTATTATCAAATTTCTGGAGAACTATAGTTGTGGAAGTCTTAAAATTTTTGATCGAATATCTCACTTATTATTGTACATATTTTGGCTGAAAATGGGCGGTATTGTATTAGTAAGCGTGGCACCTCCTATACAATGTAAAACCTTAAATTCGAATATCTGTAGAACTATAATCGTAAAAGTATTTCAACGAATTAATTTCTTATCACAATACGGAGCTTGGCTGAAAATGGGCGGGATTGTATTAGTGGGCGTGGCACCTAGCATACAACGTAAATAGTTATTTTTCCATAACTCGTGAACTATACATTTCACGACATTTCATACATTTCATGTCAAAAAATTTCAGAAACACCCTCAAATTCAGAAGTTATTCTGAAAAAACAGTTTTCAGTGATGTTCGTCAACTTATCGATCTGTAACTCAGTCAGTCTCTGTCCGACTTTAAATTTTTAAACGGGGTTGGAAAGAAAACTGAATGCTCTTTAAAATGACTTGATACATTTGTTAGCTAGAAGTATTGTTTTTGTTAAGAATATTTATCAACTTTTTTTAAATTTAGTCGCTTTTCATTGCTTATTTTGATATAGAAGCTTATAAAAATTTATACCAATTTATTAAGGAAATTTAGTTCTTAACACATCGGATGAAAAATTTAAAAGTTATACAATTTTTCATTATAAACTTTTTTAATATTTTCCCGCCAAGCCCATATGAATAAAAAAAAAAAAAAAACTATACAAAAAAATTGTACAATTTTTAATTTCCAAGGTAAATATTGTTGAACATTTTTCGAAAAGTTTAATAACTTTTGCAAATATAAACCGATTTTAATATGTATATAAAATTGTCTTTAAAAAACTTTGCAAAGAAAAATAGGTTTTCATAGGAAAAAATTAAAATAACTATTGTTGAATTTGAAAAATTACGAAAAAAAATAAAAAAGAAAGCGAAAATATTTATAAAAACATACACAATTTCTAGGAATATAGATTTTATGCATACATTTTATGAAAGCTTAATTCTTTACCTAACTATAATTGTTTAAAATTTTGAAATCGGTCTATAAATGTGAGAGGTACTAAAGTAATACGACCTACCCTAAAACTAATAACTCAAAATTTTGAGGATGTTTCAAAATCTTTGAAAGCGGATTTATTATATCATCACTAGTGTTTATAAACCGGTTAACCGGTTAACCGAAAAACCGGTTTTTCTTCCAAATCTCGGTTTTTTGCGAACCGGTTAATTTAAAATGTTGATTTTCGGTTAACCGGTTTATCCGGTTTTTATCACTCGGTTAACCGGTTTTTAAAATTTGGGACTAAAATTGATAAATCTCACGTTTTTGTGCATTTTTAATATTCATTGTATACACATTATTGGTCTGATTTGAAACCTAAACTGCTGATTTACAGTACAAGACTCTTTAGATTAATATTTTTAAGAATTACAATGATTCTAAATAATAGAGGACGATGAGTTTACTTAAAAACTTTTTTGCACATAATGAAACTATTAAAAATTAAAATTAAATTCCGCATAATTCTATAAGTTTAGGCTAAATCTTACTAATGATTCATTAAAAACTTAGTGATGATCTTACCAAACGTTAAATTGAATTCGATGTACATACCTTCCTTCAATAAATTTGACTTCATTAGTGTATTTTGTTCTTAAAATTTTAATTTATTAACCATTTCGTTAGCTTTTCAGAAATATTACAGGAGAGACAAAAAACGTTTTAAAATTCATTATTTGAAATATTTATGAAATCTGATAATGGAGTTTTATATAATAACAAATAATCACAGCTAAGTGGAAGTACGTTTACATCTTATAGGTCCTTTTTTGGGTCTTGGAACATTTTGTCTTTCATATCAGAAAGTAGAGGTGAGAATAAATTTCAAAGTTATCAAATATTAAATTAAAAAAGTGATTTATATTTTTTGATTGAAATTTAATGAATAAACCAATAATTAAAACAAGTATTTTATATTTAGTAACATATTTATAATCATTTCTATTTGACTGAGATAATAATTTTGAAATTTTTACAAAATAAATGGACTTAGCACTTTTGTATATTTATAGTTATTTAATATTAACCATTCCTGACTACTAAAAATTAAAAAATTTAAAGCTGTATATACTTTTTTGTACATTTTATGTTTTCTACACATATATGACGGTTAACCGGTTTAACCGGTTTTTTCGATGTCGGTTAACCGAAAAACCGGTTTTTTAAAAAAGGCCATTTTTCGGTTAACCGACAAACCGGTTTTTTAAAAAGTCGGTTTTTTATAAACACTAATCATCACCTAGGCCTACAAACTCTATTAGGTGGTTTTTCAAGTTCTGACAAAAAATTGAATTTTGTAGCAGAGTGTTATGAAAGACTTCAAACTTGATATGAATCAATTTGGTATCAGTGCATGAAGTTTAACCAAAAAAATGGGATGGGTCGGTACAAATGACGACTTACCTCCCATACTAATTAAACTGATATCTAAATGACTATAATTACGAGATTATTCAAACTACACAGAAAAAATTATATTTCAATTCAAATATTTATCCCTAATTGAACTGGTTTCAATTATTTCATAATTAAATCAAGTATTTATTTGCTCAAAAACAAAATTTCTTGATATTTTCTATTGAATTTTGAGTTTTGAATTTGATTATTTTGACAATTGAATATATAATTTTCAAATACAAAAATTATTGAATAGATAATTTTCGTAATTGAAACACAAAAAATGACAAAAATGTGTTTTCAATTACGAAAATTATCTATTCAATAATTTTTGTATTTGAAATTCAACCAATAACGAAAATTGTATATTCAATTGTCAAAATAACCAAATTCAAAACTCAAAATTCAATAGAAAATATCAAGAAATTTAGTTTTTGAGCAAATGAATACTTGATTTAATTATGAAATAATTGAAACCAGTTCAATATGTGACAAATATTTGAATTGAAACGGTTTAAGAACAAGTTTTTTCTGTGTATGTCTGAATAGCTCTCTCATTTTACATATAATTGTTTTAACTCTAAACTTTTTATTTCATTACGATACGGGTAACGAAGCACACCGGATTTTAGCTAGTTTATTGAAATGATTGAAAATGTTGGAATCGGCCCGGACCAATTTAGGACGATTTTAGGAAAATATTTCATAAAATCTTAAAAAGCGATATATTGTGTAACCAACATATTTGTTGTTTTCCTAAAAATTTCTTTGTTTTAAAAACTGATTTTTATATAGCCAATAATTTTGGTTATATTTTGAATACTAAAAAGATATAGCTTTAATTGAATTCAAATGAGCTCAAAAAATAATTTTGCTTAGATATATTTTTCAGCCACTGTAAGACTACTTTTCTTCATTACTATTTAAACATATCAACATGTATTTAACAACATATGTGGTCTTTCTCTCAGTGTATTGTAGATATAACTATAAAAGTTTTATTTTATCTGTATGGGAATAAGTATATATATGTGGTATTAAATATATATATCAATACTTTTTGTTTATATATTTATACCGCGCTCACCCAAATGTATTTGTAATTTTCTTTCAATAAGGATTTCATTTTGTGTTTTTTTTTTCTTTTACCTCTCCACTCAACTCAACTCGATTTAAATGACATTGTTATCTTTCAATTTTATTAAAAGTTTCGAAAACTTAAAAACACAAACGACAACAACCTTCTTGTTAATATTTGTCTCTAGAATTTTCCTGTGGAAAGTAGAATGGAAAAATAACAACAGAAGCACAAATAACAGCAATACTATTTGTAATTTATTGTTGCCAACATATTTGTCAACAATATTTGCTGCGAGTATAACAACGTATGTGTATCTAAATGGATTTTTGTAAAATAAATAACGATTTTACTCAATATACAAGTAAGTAAGTGGTACTTTAGTGTGGTACCCTACTTTGAAAGGATATGAAAAGGATATCAGGAGTTTTATTTGGTAAAACGATTGGAAGGGGAATGATAGCAAATTTAAACTACTTAAATGCAAGCATTTTAATTTTAAAATTGTTGAATTATAATTATAATTTTATTACTCAATTTATGGACAATATTTTTATGTAAAGATATGTATGTTGTTGCATATTAAATTACTTCATATTCTTGAAGTTTTTATAAGGTAGGATCGAGGACTCGAGGGGCGTCTTTCTGAACCACCTGAAAATCTGATGGACATGGACGTTTGAATGATAAATGCCTTCGTTTGTGAAACTAAATGGTTTGATTAAGACCTTACTAAAACTTATTTGCAGATAGCGTAAAAGGGTCGCTGCTCATGACAACCTGTTTGTCACTATCTGATATGACAGACTGTTTAGCTTAACCTAAGGGCCAATATTTATACTGCTAATTAAATTTGTTTATTGTAGTCTTCCATTATTCTTTGTGAGTACTTTAATGACCGACCATAATTTTCTTAGTCGATTTTGCAATTCTGTTGTAACAAGTTGTTGTTATCAATTGTTTACGTTACAAAAATTGTGAATATCTATACTTAGTTTTATGTATTATATGAAATTGTATTTACGTATCAATATAACAACAATGTATCTTATAGTTTGTATTTAAATTGGAGTAGATATTGCAGAAAATTAAATTTTAAACGAGAGCCGGTTACAAAGTTTCTGGAAAAACTGGGAACTAATATTTTTTGAAGTTACTTATAAGTTTATTTATTAAATTAATTAGGTTATGTTTGTTATTTGGGGTCATTAGGTTCTTATCAGATCATTGGGATATAACGGGATTTACAGTAGATGTCATATCTTTTGAACGCGGTTTTTGTTTTTAATAACTTATATGTCATTTTGAAGGGTACACATTTGTCATTTATTCCCGCTTAGTTATTGAACATTATAGTGTCATATGCAGGAAGTTTAGCTTTAATAATTTAATTTGATAAAAAAAAGCCGTCAACGCACACCGATTGTTCACCAAAACTTTTGGTGAATACGTTCCATCGGTTTCAAAGTGCGAAAGATGGTTTGTGTGGTTCAGAAATGGTGATATCGACAAAGATTGTTCTGGCGAGCTAAAAAAGTTTGAAGACCAAGAATTGAAGATTGTTGTAAAACTCAACAAGAGCTTGCAAGGTCATTGGGAGATACCCAAGCAGCAATTACAAAATGTTTGCGAGTAGCAGGATTCATCCAAAAGCAGGGAAATTGAGTACCATACGAAGCCGAAGACCTTGAATCATTACTTGCGATGAAAAAATGTTTCATTACGATAACCCAAAGCGTAAGAGATCATATGTGAAGCCCGGCCAACCAGCCGAATCGACACCAAAGCCAAATATCCATGGCGCTAGGGTAATTCTGTGCATTTGGTGGGATCAAAAGTGTCCTATCTATTATGAGCTACTGAAATTTGACCAGACCATCACAGGGAACCTGTACCGAACGCAACTGTTTCATTTGAAGCGAACATTGGTCGAAAAGCGTCCAGAATATTCGGCCATGATACCGTAATATTCCATCATGAAAACTTGAGGCCACATGTTGCAATACCTGTCAAAAAGTATTTAGAATGGAGTGGTTGGGAAGTTTTGTCTCACCCGCTTTATAGTCCAGATCATGCGTCTATTTATTTCGATCGATGATACGCTTCACTTTAGAACAGGGTATCCGATATTGGCTTATAATGATTCTATGATTCGTGCTATGCCTCAAAAGATGAGCAGTTATTTTGGCTCGGAATCCATATGTTGCCAGAAAGATGAGAAGGGGTCGTAGCTAACAATGGCCAATACTTTGAATAAATGCTCTTATCTTTATTTCAGTCACCAGATGACTCCTAGTCTTGGAAAGTAATGAGGTAGTATGCGCTATCTTCAGATGTGAGCAAAGTTTCCTTGATATCTTTTAGTGCTTCGGGGATTTTAAGGTTATTTCACATGGCTCCACAGGATATAATCGGTAGGTGTCAAATCGCACGACCTTGGAGCACAACTGACAGATCTATTTATCGTAATAAAGTTATCGCCAAATTGTTCAATAAATCAATGGCACATATCGTCTTCCTGTTGTAACCACATCTCATCCTGATAAATGTCGTCCATTTATTCAAACCAAAAATCATTAATCATGGTGTTGTAAGAATTTCCATTGACCGTAACTTAAACTCAGGCTTAATTTTTGAAGAAATATGGTTCGATGATGCCAACCATGATGTAAACTTCACCACGCGGTGCATTTTTCTGGATCTAATGGAGTCCGATGGGGTCTGTTGAGGATTGGTATCACTCCATATGCAGCAATTATGTTTATTACAAACCAAAAATTAGTCTCATTGCTGAACATAATTTTGCAATAAAACTTTCGTCTATAAGTTTTGCGAATCGAGGACTGATTTTTAAAATAAATTTGCATAATTTGGTAGCATTGTTTAACCTTCGCTTTACCAAAGATTTTTTATGTACGTGGTTTACCAATACCCACCCGGGTGATACTGCTCTTCTATACATACATATATCCGACGAACAAAATTTTAAAAAATCGAAAAAAACTTATAAACTTAAATTGTTTGTAATGAAAACAAAGACTTTATTTGTAGTAAATCAGTATGAAGTGTTAAAAAAGGATTGCAGACAGCAAATGCAATTGCTTTTTCATGCAGTAAGGTAAACTGAAATGAATATAAATGGTATGTAAATCAGTGATTGGCATAAAGAGAATATGGATTACAATACAATAGCTTTGATAGTGGTTTTGGTTCCTCATTTAATACATTTTTGTGAACTTCATTGTCTATCCTGTTGTTTTCAAGCAAATAACCGTTTAGGTTCTGACCCTGTTGGCTATTAGTGCCTGATGTAAATTAATTAGCTAATTGATTCGATTTAAAATAATTTAAGTTTTGGAACGCCTTTCATCCTCTTATTACCACACTATTCTAAAGATCAATCTTTGATCTTCATTGAGTGATTGTTACTGAGCAGCTGACACCAATCAATGCGCTCCCATTGCCATGACTATTTCGTTTGCCTTCAAACTTAATACGAACTTCTTTCAAGCAGCGTGTTTATTCTATTAAAAGTTAAACGATGTTGTCGTCTTTTCTTGTTTTTGTTTAAATTAAAAATTCCTAAATTTTTTAAATTATTTTAAAACAAAAATGTTCTTCCATTAACAAAAACAAAATTAAAGTGAATCGAAATGAAACGAAATGGAATAACGATACAATTATCATTCACAAACCAATAACATCACGTTGCCCAACAACAGCCAGCCAACAGCAAATGGTCGGTCGTTGTCGGTCCATGTTCCAAGCAGCAACATCAAGTGAAGCAATAAATTTATCAAATATTTTGTTATTTTGGAAATGAATGTATATCAATCTATTTTTGTAGGGAATGTATTTCATCAATGTTGCTTTTTGTTCAGCAGTCTCATCTTTCTTTCTTTCCTCTGTGAGTTGTTGTTGTTAGCCCATGAATTTCATTCTTTTGCAGTTGTTTCGTTTTGCGACGCGACAGTTTATTTTCGTAATCTTGCAACTAAACTGTTAAATTACAAAATGTTCTGGAATGTTGACAAACTGCTCGCTCAAGCGGACAGTGCTTGTGCCAAGTAAATCAAACAAGAAATTACGAGACAACAAAAGCAAAACATAAAAACAATTTTTTTCTATCTATCTCTTGACAAAACAGCTTCACATATCAAGCCCAGCGAGCGATCAACCCCACAGCGACCAGCCAACAGTCCAAATATTTTTATTCATGTAATAACTTTGCAACATCAAATAGCAAGCGGGGACCTTATATTGGACCAACACAATTTCATATGCAGTCAATAGACAGACAGAGAGAGAGAGACCTGCCGCAAATATGTAGATGATGTTTGCCGCTGCTGGCTGATGTTGTGTCACAAAGTAGATAGTGCGTCAAGTGCGTATGTGGTAATTTAAGTTGGCAACACACAACATACTATAGCCATATCTGTATCTCTCCAGTTGATTTTCTCCGCCATGCCATGCCAGTCAGTTAGTTATTCACTCAACCAGCCAACCCGCCTCTCCACTGGATACCCTGGCAGAGAATTATTGTATAAAATAAGAAAGAAACTGGCATCCAGTCAGTCACCAAGTTGAAAAACTTGGCAAAAATATGCTTATTTATAGATAGACCATTAAATATTCCCCTATTTTATAATATGCCTTGTTATTTTTACATTCATTCTTTTTCATCTTTATACTAGATCTTTTCTTTTTCTGGTTTTGTCTTATTTTTGTATTGAGAAAAAATAAATTATAAAACTATCACATTAAAAGGGTTGGCATCCAACAATATCCTCAATGCAGTAATGCATTGAAAGAAATTGCGACTAATATTATTTCGTTTAATTTTACAAATCATTTGTTGGTTGAAGGACTTCTTTTTTTGGAAGACTTTGCTTTGAAATTACTATTGTTTTTAATGACGGTGGTATCGCTACTGAAAAGGAAAACCTGGGCTGATGCTTCGATTTGGTTGCTCAACCCATAGACTTGTCTCATTACAATCAATGAAAGCATATTATTTTGCTTCCATGATCGTGCACGATCCTCCAGACTATCGCTGAAATAGTACAAATACTTAAGACTTGGGAATATTAGCATACTCACATACAACCGATCTGGTTGCAGAGAAACTGTAGACAGATTTCAAAATGTGCTCAAGATTAAAAGAATTGTCATCACTGCATCACCAAACTCATTTCAAAGGCTTAAAGAATATGCATGAAATGTTCATGACAGCAACATATGTCTAATTGGGATAACGAGATCCGACTACACTTCATCTCGTCAAGAATAATACAGCAAACTAAAGAAACAGGAGAAGAAGATCTTCGCTATTTAACTATCCAAAAATTGCCAACTCAGCGGCAGCTGTATCAACCGGAAGTATTTGCTCAGGGAAGGACTTAAAAATACTGGATTTTTTCTCCAAATTTTTAGCTTTTTTTGATTGTAGAATATATAAATTTATTCAAAGTATTGACTATTATTAGCTATGAGATTTTCCCATCTTTCTGCCAGCATATGGATTCCGAGCCAAAAGAACTTGAGGCCATGAATGAAAAGCCAATATCGGATACTCTGTTCCAAAGTGAAGGGTATACCAGAGAGAGTGTTCTGCATCGATCGAAATAAATAGTAGGCGAACGGACAAAGCGGGTGAGGCGAAACTTCCTAACGTTTCATATCTGGACGCATATTCTAGGCGTTTTTCGGCCAATGCTCACTTCAAACGAATCAGTTGCATTCGGTAAATGTTCCCTGTGATGGTGTGGCCAGATTGCAGTAGCTCATAATAGATAGGGCCCTTTCGCTGCAACCAAATTCATAGAACTAGCCTTCGGTTTATCGCAATCGATCGATTTTTCTTAGCAATAATGATTTTCTTTTACAACATTTAAGCATAATTTCGGACATGCAAAATCGTATTTTATAGGGTTTTTATAGGGTTTTACACTAGCGCACATCTAACATCTACCATCAATTTGCAAAGATGTTAACATCTTCCCATAAGAATTGCACAGGGCTGAGTACCAACATCTTTCTACATCTTTACAAAATGTTCCTATCTCATTTCGTTCCACCTAACATCTTTCGATTATTTTAGTACCACCACTAATAAAATGACATTTATATTAAGAAACAAGTAAGAAAGTATGGTCGGTCAAGCCCGACCATATAATACCCTACACCAAGTAAATGAGTAAAAATATTTTACTTTTAAAATATCAATAATTTAGATTTTTGAGTGATTTTCGGAAGTGGGCCTTATATGGGAGCTATGACCAATTATGGACCGATCACCATAAAATTAGGTCGTGTGATTTATGTCTATATTAAAGTTAACTATGTTGATTTTTGTGTGTATACCAACATTTTTAAGCGATTTATATGGGAGCTATGTCTAATTATGGACCGATCGTAACAAAATTTGGTGACATGAATTATGTATATATAAAACTTATTTGGAGCGAAATTTGTGTAGATACATAGATAAATTAAACATTTATGACCGATAAAGTCCAATTTCGAGGGGACATTTGTATGGGGGCTAGGTGAAATAATGGACCGATTTCAGCCAGTTTCAATAGGCTTGGTCCTTGGGCCGAAAAAGTAATATGTACCAAATTTGATCGAAATATCTGCAAAATTGCGACCTGTACTCTGCGCACAAGGTTTACATGGACAGCCAGCCAACCAGACGGACGGACATAGTTTAACCGACTCAGAAAGTGATTCTAAGTCGATCGGTAAATTTTAAGGTGGGTGTTAGACCAATATTTTTGGGCGTTACAAACATCTGCACAAACGCATAATACCCTCCCCACTATGGTGGTGTAGGGTATAAAAAAATGTAAACAAATATTTGTATAATAATGAGGGGACATTTTATTTGTTTGAAATTAGCTTGTGAAATTATTTTCTTTTTTAATTTGATAGTATAAAAAAGAAAACCAGTCTCAATTCATTTTGTTTTCATAAAAACAATATTAAGGTCTCTCGGCTTCAATTCGTGTTGTACCCAATCCTTTGTGATTAATCCTGCTGCATGAAATTGCTGCTTGAGTAGCTCCCAATGATTTTTCAAGATCTTGTTGAATTCTACAACAATCTTTATGGAGTAATGACTTCAATTCATCAAACTTGTTTGGCTGGCCTGGGCGATCTTTGTTTTCCGTGTCAAACTGATCACTTCTGAACCGCACAAACCATCTCACGTTCAAACCAATGAAACACATTCATCATAAGCTTTGGCGAGTAATCGGTCTGCTTCAGCTGCACTTATTTTCAAATTAAAGAAGTAAAGAAAAACTTCCCGCATATGACTCGTTGGTAAAAAATTCGACATTTTCTAAGTAAAAAAAAACTTTGTTGTTTACACTATAATGTTCAATAACTAAGTGTAACTAAGAATAAATGACAGATATTTAGCCTACAGAATGACATATAATTTATTAGAAACAGAAAATGTGTTCCAAAGATAAGCCATCTATTGTAAATCACGCTTTTTTAAGTCAGACACACAATACAACAACAGGATAAGAAATGGGTTACAGAAACCGATGTCATTTCTACTAAACCATTGCACACTAGGCGGAATAAGCTTTTGCCGATGGGAATGTAAGAGGTCTATATAAAGCTATCCGAAAGATAAGTTCAGGAAAGGCTTTTACAAAACTTAATACCTATTAAAAGCGATAATTGGCAACCATTTACAATCGATGGTGAACTTAATAGGTGGTGAAATGATTGATATTCTCAAAACGACGATCTCAGTGAATATACAAATTGGAGAGGTAGAAAAATGCTCAACACCATTCAGAACATATTGGCTTTTATAATAATCAATAGATCTAAGATATGAAGGTCAGGTCTTGAAACTGAATAGGTTAGTTGATGATAATAAATGTCCTCAGTGGATATACCAAATTTAGGTAACATCTCGCTGAATTCTGTCATAACGTCTTGATAGTTGTTGCACTACGTCCACGAAATGATATGAATTATATTTCACTCTAGAGATGTTCGCAAATTTTGCAAAATGATTTGCTAATAGTGTAATATGTTTCAAAATCTATGCTCTTGACAAAAATATAAGTTTTGGTTCCGCTGTTTTTGCTAAAAATTTATTATAGCTTCTCAGTTTGTGACTAACAGCAGCTTAAATTGAATGCTTGTGAACATGAATCCATTTTTTTCCTAGTTGCCACGGTTTTCTAACAGGTATAGGATTCTGACTGACAAAGTCTTATGGAAGCTAATGGTAAATTCAGCTCTTACAAATCTCCTGGCTCCTAAAATACTTAGATAGGAGATCAACTAGAGATGATATTCAAATAAAGGCTTTGTACTGACTTTACACGCAAAGTGGACTTAATAACGAAACCAAATTTGCACAATTGCCTTAAGTCTTACCGATCGATTAGCCTAAGCTTGGTTTTCTTAAAGACAATGGAAAAATAATTGCACATTTACATTAGGAAAACCTATCTGTCGATGAAGCAAAATTAGCGGTTCTTACTAGCCTAACAGCCTGACAAATGAATGGTGACTGCTATTTATTAGATCACCGTTGATTACCAGGCTTCATTGGGTTCAACGACAGATAGATTTTCCTGAAGTAATTGGTAACTGTTACGACTGCAACTGGAAATTATCTGGACTGGAGAAGCCTTCGATAATCTATATATATAAAAATGAAATGGTCCATGTATGTAATGTCATCACGTAAAACTAGGAAATTCTTTTTTTTGTGAGTCCAGTCAACTGTAATAAAAAAAGCTCCCTAAGTATGCAGTACAAATTTAGATATTTTATTTGCAAATAAATAAGAGCAGGGTGGTGTGCGTGGGTTGGAGAAATTTGAAGAACTAACATTAGTAAATGTTACCGGGCGAAGCCGGGGCCATCAACTAGTACATCATAAAAATTATTCCCATTATATTGTTCTATTTTGGAACCGTCATCACTTGGCATATTTAGAGTTACCATATATATATTTGGCCCTAAAGACTAATTCTAGGAACTTATCTTGCTTCTGACTTACAAGGAACTATTCTGCTAAAGAATCCAGTTGGGACAAGTTCCAAGAGTTTTGCAATATATTTTTCTGGCAGTGTATTTTGGCTCATGGTTATTTACATACACATACTTGTATTTAGTTCGTCTTATAATTATTTTTTTTTATTTACAAATCTTCTCATTTATTCTTCCTCAACATACATACAAGATCTCCACACTTTGATTAAAATACCCAGTTTTTTTTTGCTGCTTTTGCTGTTGCCATTCTTCTTGTTGGACTTGTGTAAATGCATATATCTTGCAAAGTATTGAAAAATGTTTATAGAAAAACAAAGTTAATGAAAACTGCATAAGAAGCTGAGCATCTGTTCTGGCACAACGTCACTTCATCCCTTCGACAGCACAGAGGCAGAGATTAAAATTATATATAAAAGTAAAAAAAACTTGGTTAAAACTTGACGCAATTATTTCAATTACTTGTTTTCGTTTTTTTTGCTACATTTAAAAAGTATCTTTTCTATAGATATTTTCTGTTTTCTCCGGTTTTTTGTTTGTCTTTTGTTGTTGCCAACAATTAGTTAAACTGAAAATAAAATAAAAAGTAATGTAATATAACCTGGCAAGTACTTGGCCGCAATTCAAATAATTATATGCAACCTGTATTGTACTTACTTACTTGTACTTTCCGTTTATTAGTTGTACACGTTTAAGTTTTTACATTTTATTGAGAATCCTTTGATTTTACGATTGCAAATTGAAGTCATTTCTGGTTATTACATTATTTTTTAGTTTAGTTTTTCTCGGAAAACATTTTAATTTAATAATTTTGAGATTTTTTCTGCATTTTTCTGCATTATGTTATGAATGTATTGTGTAGTGTATAACTAGAAGTTAATTAAATTGTCTCACAGTGAAGCTGTTTTAAGAACATGTTTTGAGAAGAAAAAACCAAACAACTTAACTGGATTTTATGACAAAACTCTAGTGTTGGAAGAGTTTTTTAACTTTTTTTGCTAAAATAGATAATTGTTAGTAACGATTTCATGGAAATCATAGATACTGTTGATTATTCGATTATATTGGATAGTTTTTAACACCTTATTTGTAGCATATTGATACGATGGTTGTGTGTTAATTGCTGGGTTAAAAGTATTGGTTACTTAAGATATTGATGGTGTTTTCTCATGCTTTAGCAATTTAAATAATTGCACTTGTATGCTTCTAAACCAGTGCATTTAATATACTTTCCTTTTATTGTCCAAATATAAATGTATTTTGAATCATACTGTTAAGTTTTTACCTTTTAAAAATGGTAGCTTATTCATTTTAAATAAACCGGATACTTTTGATTGCAAATAAAAGCAGTTTAGTAGTTTAAAATTTGTAACAACTCTTTGCTTATTTAAATTTACACAACAATTTAAATAGTCACTCTCTTTTAAAACACACTTCATGTCCAAGAATACACTGGTAATATAATTGGTGTTAATTCTAACAGGGCCTATGATAAACTAACTCACTGCAACTTGCGGTAGCTATTTATATACACAGTGCCATCTTCTAGAAGTTTCATGAATTACCTAACGGACAAAACTTAATGATCATTTTAGCAGCTTTGATCGTTAATGTTGGCAACACTGTGCTGTTAAGTAGACTTAAGAACATATATGTAATAAAGATGTGGAAACCAGACGTTAAAACAGTCGAATTCAAATTGATACATAGTGCTATTTCGTAACAATATGTTACTTCAACTTCTTTGGCTCAAAGTCTTGACAGTTTGACACTGCCTTCAGGAAACGATCTGAATTATTTTTCATGTGTCTCAAAATCTATACATTTGATAAAAATATAAGTTTTGGCTCCGATTTCTTGTTAGAAATTTATTGTAGCTTCTCAGTTTGTGTCTTACAGCAGCTTTAACTGAATGCCTGGAATCCATCCTCTTCGTAGTTCCCACGGTTTATTAACACGCAAAGGATTCTAACTTACAAAATCTTCAGGGAGGAACTTATTTCATGGAAGTTAGTGGTAAATTCAGCTCTTACAAATCTCCTGGATCCTCAAAATCTAGGAGATATTATAGTATCTCAACTAAAGACGCTGTTCCAATAAAGAATCATGGCAGGCTTTGTGCTGACTTTGCGTAGTCTTAATAACGAAACCAAATCTGCACAATTGCATAAACATCTTACCGAACGATCAGCTGAACAGCCGAAAAACTTTTGCACATATACATTAGCAAAACCTATATATCGATGAAGCCAAGTTACAAGTTCTAATTAGCAAATAAATGGTTAATGTTATTTATTAGGTCACCGTTGATAGCCAGGCTTCATTGGGTTCAACGACGGATGGATTTTCATGAAAAATTAACTATACTCTAATTAAATAGCCCTTTGTGACAAGCACATAATACATCAAATGATGCAATCTTTGGACCTTGATGTGATAGTCGGGTGGAGAAACTTAATGACTTGAGATATGGTTATAACATGTGTAAATGTATCGGAACGGAAGTAGCAGGATCTGAATATAACCTTCATATGGTGCAATTAAAGTGGGGATTCCAACTACCCTTGTGCCATTTATTGGGTGTATGAATTGAAAATGGGAGATTTTTTTTTTTTAATTTTAGCTTTTATTTCAAAAAAAATTTGTACAAATTTATTCAAAGTATTTGCCACTGTTAGCTATGACCTATTCCCATCTTTCTGGCAATATATGGATTCCGAGCCAAAATAACTGCTCATCTTTTAAGGCCATGAAATAATCAAGCCGGATGCTCTGTCATAGAGAGACCGAAACAAATAGTAACCGGACGGGACGGGTAACCGGCGCTCTGGACTATAAAGCGAGTGAGGCAAAACTTCGCTACCATTTCATTCTAAATACTTTTTAACAGGTATTGCAACATTTGACCGAACATTGTCATGATTAAATATTACGGTTTTTTGGCAAATGCTCGCTTCGAACGAATCAGTTGCATTCAGTACATGTTCTCTGTGCTGGTCTGGTTAGATTCCAGTAGCTCCTAATAGAAAGCACCCTTTTGCTTCCACAAAATTCAGAGAATTACCTTATCGCCATGGATATTTGGTTTGGTATCGATTCGGCTGTTTGGCCGGGCTTCGCATACGATCTCTTACGCTTCGGGTTATCGTAATGGATCCATTTTTCTTCGCAAGTAATGATTCGGTGCAAAAATTATTTTCTTTTATAGCGTTCAAGCATCATTTTGGACATGCGAAAGGTCAAGGTCTCTCGGCTTCAATTCGTATGTTACCCAATTTTCCTGCTTTTGGATGAACCATGCTGCTCGTAAACGTTTTGAAACTGCTGCTTGAGTAGCTCCTAACAATTTTGCAAGCTCATGTTGAGTTTCAAAAGAACCCTGCAATAATGCCTTCTATTCTTGGTCTTCAAACTTTTGTTGGCTGGCCTGGGCGATCTTTGTCTTCTGTTTCAAAATCGCCAATTCTGCACCGTTCCGAAGCAAAAACAGAAGCTTTGTTGTTTACACTCTAAAATGACATATACAAAAACCGCGTTCAAAAGATACGCCATCTTTTTTTTTTAATCCCGCATTTTTAAGTGATACGCCTAATTTTATGACTTTTAGACTTATCAAGCCGACTCTGGAAGGCTCTATTATGGTCCTGCTTTTTCGGGTGTGCGAAACCTTGAATGATCATGTGATGTTATTATAAAGCTCATGCTGACCTACGACAGGTCAATCGCCTCTTTTTCATATCCATCACTTCGCCCATGAGGATCTGCTCTACATTTGCAATGGATGCTATTAGTCAGATACCACTTTCTTTATAAAGGGCATGGGATTCATATTCTAAATGCGAATACTAAAAATATTTTAAAATGGCTTTGGTTTTGTCGAGGAAATTTGAAGAAGACCAGTGGTTCAATCAGATATCGTCTCCCGGTATTTGTGAATTAAATTTTCAAAAGGGCCATGCGGCAAGTGTTGGAGTGACGTCAGAGATCCATGATTACCTCAAATTTTTGTTGAAGTCGGGAGTTGTCATAGACTCTACTACATCTATGAACGAAATAAGTAGACACAACGAGTTATCATTGTGATGGATGACGGGTCACTTAGGAAAGGCTGACTATTTCGGTTCAGACATCTTCTTTTTATCTCAAATAGATATGTCAGAGAATAGGCCGGATCCTATTCCTAGTTGGTTCGCCATTAGGCAGCTACATAAAGCTCAGACAATCTGAAGTTATTATTGCTCGATAAGAGTGACCTTTAGATATTTTACGGGATTGTTTACTAGACATTGTGTTCTTAGACAACACCAGTACGCTCTGGGTAATGGTCTCACGGGAACCCTATACTCTGCGGTCATGTGGAACGGTGTCCATTGTCACTCGATAAGGGCGACTTTAGAATACTTACGGGATTGTTTAATGAACATTGAGATCTTAAGTACTTGTTTGCGTGAACATTTTTTTGTTTGCGTGAATATTCAGTGCATAAACTCTATGATCGTCCCCTACTAGGGTCATGTACAGGCAAAATTCTTGGAGGAGTAATATGAGCTCCAATGAATGCTTATTATCTCTCACCTCAGATTATTTTGGGCTTTGGACTGTTGGGCTGCACAAAACATCATTGGAATTGCGGTGCTTACGGCCTCTTTAATATAATCTAATTTGTGATGGTAAGAGTGATGAAAGAAATTCAAACTTCCCACACAACCTGCCAACAATAATTGTTAGCATTTTTGCAATAAACCTAATTTCTAGCAAAACACAAAATAATAAACGATTTTCTATATTGTTTTTCTGTTGCTAAATATCCTCAATGCAATATCATGATTCCAGTTTATTTTATGATTGTTAGTTCTTTTTTAATGGTCAAAGTTTTGAACAACACTAAAATTGTATCCAGTGACATTTTAATATGACATTATTATTAATTTTAAATGGAACGACTATAACGAAACGTGTATACCTGTATAAGAGCAGTTTGTTCGAATAATATTCAAACATATGTACATTCACCACTTTAATTAAAATAGTTTTTATGTATTTTTATTGTTTTCCTTGTTTTTTTTTAATAGTTTATGTTTTTTTTTTTTTTTGTACTGTATGCAAATGTTTAGTAAACATTTCTGTGCCACAATACGAGTAATTGTACATGGTGGGTAAAAGTAGTTAAATTGGTTTTTAGCTACAATTTTTGCTACTGAATGAATGAATGATCAAATGACTATTGGCTATTAGGTTATTATAAAAACACAACATACAAATAATAGAAAAACTCACTATTATTGAAGCGTAAAGCAACTACAATTAAAAAACTCAATTTGCAATAACAAAAAGAATTGAACATGTCAATCAATGGTTGCGATTCACATGAAATGGTTGGTTTTAACAATATTTTTTGGTTAGTGTCAAGAGAACCCTACACTAGGTGGCTGTTAAAATTAAAATAATACTGAAATTTCCTTGACTAATATAGAGTCTTTCTAAATTCGTTACTACTGCAACTGATTGATTTCGCTTCTTTATTTGTGCGCAATTTTTTAAATGGCATTTACAATTCGAACTTGTTTATTCATTCATATTGAGAGCGCCCTTTTTTATAATTTGATTATATATTTAGAAAAAAAATCATGCATAAAAGTAATTATTAACACCAGCAAAAACCTAAAACCTCCAACTAACACACAAGACTGACACCTAAATTAAGGGTCACATTTAACATGTGGTATCAAAAAATGGACAAAAAAAACTATGTGGGTAATACAATTTTACCTTGACTGATATAGAAAAAAAAAACAGAAACTTAATAACAAATGACAAGTACATTTCAAAAATACAATTATTTTATTATTGCTGTCATTTGTGTGCTACCAAAACCATATTTAATACAATTTGTTTAAGAAGTCCACCAAAAAAAAAAACAATAAAGCCAAAAAAATGAGTACAATTGAAATACAAGAAATAATAATTATAAACATTAGACTTTGCAAAATGGACCTGCAAAACATATATTGATCACTACTGCCATTTATTCACATGACCCGTGTGGACTACTTGGTTGGAGTAGCAGATGTCGTATAATCGTCTGTCTTTATATACATAAATGTCTGTTGGTTTTTAAATTTAAATTGTTATTGAAGTCGTAAATGTATTTAAATGAAACATGCAAATCTGTCTTATACTTCAACATTCATCCATTCATACATGTGCCACAAAAAGATACATACATACATTTACACGACATGTTGTATGTGGTACTCGTACTAATTCTTTTTCATTGTCAGTAATCATTCGAGATTATGTTCATTAAAACAAAACAACAACAAGAAAAAACACAGAAAATACAACAAAAAATAACAGCAAATGCTCGAGTACCAAAATTAAGCTGCTCTGGTACACAGTCCCAAAAAGGAGTGAAATCACAAACTGCGGAGCTTATTGCTTGTCTGCAGATACACCCAGAGTCTCTGGTGGGGATCGAACCCGCAACCCTCACATCGCAGCACACTATCGTCTAGTCTATCCTTGTAGTCAATGGCTGTTCAAATTCGATCAAAGTTGTAAGCGTAGATCAATTGGGGTATGACTTAAATATGCTGGATTTTTTAAAATGTTTAGCTTTTATTTTGAAACATTATAAATTTATTCAAAGTATTAACCCTTGTTAGCTATGCCCTTTTCACATTTTTCTGGCAACATATGGATTCCGAGCTAAATGAACTGCTCATCTTTTGAGGCCAAGAATGAATCAAGCCAATATCGGATACTCTGTTCCAAAGTGAAGCGTATCCCAGAGAGAGCTTCAGCTTATCGATCGAAATAAATAGTAGTCGGACGGGTCACGGTCTGGACCACAAAGCGGGTGGCAAAACTTCCCAACCACTTGATATCGGAAAAGCATTCCGCCTCTCTTTTAGCTTGTACTCTGTTCCAAAGTGAAGCGTATCCCAGAGAGAGCTTCAGCTTATCGATCGAAATAAATAGTAGTCGGACGGGCCACGGTCTGGACCACAAAGCAAAACTTCCCAACCACTTGATATCGGAAAAGCATTCCGCCTCTCTTTTAGCTTGTACATCGGGAAGGGTTTTGCGCCAAGTTTTGCTAATGGCTCCTAATAGATAGAACCAGTTTGCTCCCACCAAATACAGAGAATTAGTTTGGCGCAATGGCTATTCAGTTCTGGAACCGATTCGTCTGGTTGGCCGGGCTTCATATACGATATCCTACGCTTCGGGTTATCGTAATGGATCCGTTTTTCATCGCAAGTAACGATTTGGTGCAGGCGCGGATCCAGAAGGGGTGAAATAGGAAATTTCCCCCCTCCCCAAAAACCGAAAAGTTTTCATATAAAAAAAGAAATAAAAAGAAAAATGTAGAACAAATTTAAATTTTTCCTCCCCCCCAAATGGTTGACCTGGATCCGCGCCTGATTTCGTGCAAAAATAATTTTCTTTTATAGCATCAAGCATCATTTGGGACAAAGCCGTCACTGAAGGTCTCTCGGCTTCAATTCGTACGATTCCTAATTTCCCTGCTTTTGGATGAATCCTGCTGCTCGCAAACGTTTTGATCCTTGAGTAGCTCCCAATGGCTTTGCAAGCACTCTTTGAGTTTTACAACAATATTCATGGAGTAATGCCTCCAATTGTTGGTCTTCAAATTTCATTGTCTTTCGTATCAAAATCACCACTTCTGAGCTGGACAAACCATCTGTCGCTTTGGTGAGCAATCGGTGTGCTTCAGAAATCATTATTAAACTAATTCTAAGTAATTCACACTATCGGTAGATGTCATTGAACGGTATACTATTGACTAATTTAAAGTGCCTGCCATGTTTTTGCTGGGTTTCTTAATAAATCAATGAATCCATACATTTGCTTTCAAACTTACAAAAAACCTCTTATGCTGATGCTGTGCTTGGTTTAATTCTTTTCATTGTATTTTACTGTCCATCATTTTCGATTTAATACCATTTTTACAAAATTTGTTTTAATAACAATATTTTTTTTTGTTGCTGCTGCTGCCGATATTTCCTTTTAATATCGTTGTTGTTGTATTATTAAGTGTTTGTTATTTGTAGCTTCTGTTGTTGTTTTGATAGTGATGCTGCTAAATGATGCTGACTGACGACTGATGCTGTTGCTGGTAAATTTGTGTGTTTAATCGAGCTGGTGCCGTTGTGCTGGCTGGTGTTGCTATTTCTGCTGCTGTTATTTACTGCCATAAACATTTCCACCTCTAATTACAAGACAATGAGGTGGCAAAATTATATTTTTTCTTCTTCTTCAGCACCTCACACTCGTACAACATCTTTTTTATTTGCTTAATACGACATGTTTTTTATGATTTTTTTTTTTTTCTGTAAAAATGTTTGGCTTTTTTTCGCTGTTATTACTGGTGCTGTGTAGTTTGTTGTTGTGCTTCATTACAAAATAATGTTTTGAAAACATGATTTGCAAATATTGTTTCAGATACTTTTTTTAAGTCAAAGGCAGACAAACGTATAAAATGTTTGATTACTCTTTTGGCTGTTCGTTCATATGTGTCTTGCCTTGTCTTTTTGTTGTTCTTGTACAGTTTTGTATGTTTTTTTTTTTAATGAATTTAATGTTGTTTTTAACACTTTCCATAAGCCTAAATGCATGTAGTACATAGAGGCCGTTTTTCATACATAATTATCATTCGTTTTTGTTTTTTTTTTATTTTTTTGTTCAAACTCACATTTTGTTTTATTGCTGAGTTGTAGCTTTATATAATAAACAACCTCGAATAGATATCAATGCAAAAAAAGTAACAACCTACAACAATATTAAACAAATCTAGCAACAATAAGATTACATATATGAACAAACAAATTATTAAAAATAGCAAGCAAATAATGAAGTTAAAACAAAAAAACAATCTGATATACGCCGGTAATTAACACTTTATGAACCAATTATAAATATTGTGACAATAGTGGCGCCTTATGTTAAAACGGAAACTCTTTGCTTTAATGTATGGAAATTAGGTTGTGGAAGCAATTATAATAAAGGCTGTCTAATAATTCAATTACTATTTGAAATTGTCCTCATTTATTCAGCAAAGTGTTGCCAATCACATATAAGGTTGACCGCTTATGATTAGTTATAATTTTTTTTTAGAATTTTTATTTATTTTTTAAATATGTCTTATTTTCTTAGACCTAAAATTAAAACGAAATGCTCTCTGATGGGAACCTTAATAGACAAATGTGCCCCATATTAGCGGGGTTTTATATCGGCTGTATGAATCCTTGATCGTTCGTGAATTCTTGCAAGCAGCTTAGGGTGGTTTTGTAATTTTATGTTTTTTTCAAATCACTTTTATAAAGGATAACTTCATAGTCAAGGTTAAATTTTTGTGCAGCTATTGTATATACTAGACTGTATGTCATATTTCTCTTAAGTTTCATCAAAATCGAACTAAAAATATATAAAATTACGCTATCTTTCCATGAGAAAATCAAAATATTAAAAATTTTGACCTTTGACCTTCACGATTTAAAGGTTAGCGTTTTCAGATTTTAGACTATATTTTAGACAAAATTTAAATCCCAGGAACGGAAAAAATATATATTTATTGATGTAATGATCAATAAAATTCTGAAATTTGTTTAACAAAATTTTTGAAAATTTAAAAATGGAGCTTCAAAATGACGTTAAAAAAATTAATTTTTTTGGTCATACCTGCGAATAGCTAAACGGTATCGTACGTGACATTTGTGGAATAGATTTTGTAAAAATAAGAGTATCTGAAAAATAATTCGGTCTTTATGTTCCATTCAGAGGATACTATATTTTAAAATAATAAAAAGTTCTTTCGAAATATTGTTGTCCAAAGTATTGAGCGAAATAAGGGTATATCGTACGTGACATTAAACGGAACTCATTTTGAGGTACATGTAGAAAAAAGTTTCAAGGGTTTTTGTGTCTTCAGTCGTGGTAGCGATTCTCGTGGAATTGTCCATATGTTAATTATCTTCTTACATTTCTTGTGCTATTGACCTGAGACACGTAATATGTCATAATTGAAGCCTGGCCAATCTTCCGAATCGATACCAAAGCCAAATATCCATGCCGCTAAGGCATGAACGCAACGGATTCGTTGAAGCAAGCATTGGCCGAAAAAGAGCCAGAATATGTTGCCAGACATGAAACCGTACTATAACATCACGACAACTCTCGGTCACATGTTACAATACCTGTTAAAAATTATTTAGAATGAAGTGGTTGGGAAGTTGTGCCTCACCCGCTTTATAGTTCAGACAGTGGCCTGTCCGACTACTATTTGTTTCGATTGATGCAGAACGCTTTCTCTGGGATACGCTTAACTTTGGAACAGTGAATCCGAAATTGGCTTGATTCGTTTTTGGCCTCAAAAGATGATCAGTTCTTTTCGCTTGAAATCCATATGTTGCCAAAAAGATGAGAAAAGGTCATAGCTAACAAATGGCCAATACTTTGAATAAATTTATATTAGCGGAGTTCACTATTAAGAGCGAATGGTCTTGCATCATTGCAAATGCAAAAAATTAAAATGTGGTTTTGTCGTCGGCCGAGGTAGTACAGTCGAGTTCAGGGTAAACTTACGGATCCAAAAACCTTAAGTGATAACACAATTGATTTACCCTTTCTAGGGTCGATAATATCTTTTTTTATTGTTTAATATTTAATACAGTTAATATATAATAAGTGTTTATATATAACGAATTACGAACAGCTTCAATAATACATTCGAATGTTGTCGGATTTCTGGTGATGATTTACGTTGGGATGTAGCCGGTTCTGTGCATGTGTATTTCGGATTTTTCGGGATTTCAATAGTCGTCGGCGGTACGATGTATTGAACAGTCGACCCCTGTATTGAACAGTCGACCGAAGTCTCTGTATTGAAAAGTCGGCCGAAGCCCCTGTATTGAACAGTCGACCGAAGTCTTTGTATTGAACAGTCGGTCCAAGCCTCTGTCTTGAACAGTGGGCCGAAGCCCCTGTATTGAACTGTCGACTGAATTCGCTGGTAAAATGTATCATCGGTATTCGAGCTAGGTCCGTGTCCCGAAAAGAAAAACGGTTGACCGATTTATGTCAGTCTACTTTGATAAATTAATATCAAAGTGGTTGGCAAATTATTATAAACTAAATGAGAATTACTAGGTGATAATTTAATCATTATAAATGGTTTTATTATTATATTTATTATTTTATACATATTATGTACGAGGAAGTAGGTAGATCCACGTTACAAATTTGCAGTAATCCAATAACAAAATACACACAAAAACCTATACAATTTTGGATTTGCAATGATGCAAGACCATTCGCACTTAATAGTGAAATGTTTCAGGCTTCGAAGTACCTCCTTATGGGTGGAAACAGTGAGTTTATACAATTGGTCTAATCTTCAGTTTATAATGCAACTGATAACTTTATATAGTTATATAAAAATGTAATAGTTGCCTTTAAGTCAGTGGTATTATATAAAGTATGTAGTTGCTTTTGTGAAGTATCTTATTTAAAGTAGTTATCACTAATAATTTCTATAATCCAAAGTAGTGCAAGTGGTGGTCAGTTGAGTTGTTCAGAACTACTTACCTCTGTTTTCATTATGAAATTAATTAATAAAAATGCTGAGTATATCAGTTTTCCTCAATTGATTTCATAAAGGTTTAAGAAATCAAAAAAAAAATTCTTTAAAAACTGATTTCTTTGTTTAAGCCAACATCATTATTAAACAGTAATGAAGTGCTTCTTGGTCTTGTAAAAAGATTAACGCAATGACTTGTAATTCGCTTAAAAATACACCATCGCGATGCATCGTTTTTTGTTTTTGTGGCTCTTCAATTTGTTTATTTTTAAACATTTAAGTTTAAAGCTGCAATCAGCACAAATGCAGCCTCCCCAAACGATTTAAGATCAAAAATAAAACTACAATTTACAAGTGTATAACACATCAAGTGGTAGTCACCCAGTCACTGATTCATATTCATTCATTCCTTCAAGTTTAATTCACTCTTTTGCTTTGATTCTGCTTGTCTCACTTGTTCTGAGCTTTAAATACACTATCGACGGTTTGGACATTCTAACAGACATTATCATTGTTTATGTGACACAAACAGTCAACACCTGCTACAAATATTCCATACATGCAGAGTCTTCTCTTCTTGCTTTTGTTGTTGTTGTTGTATTTTTTGCTGGATGTAAGCAACATGCCAACATGTGGACTTGCAACATAATACTGCGTTACAGTGCATCATGTACTATTTGTTCATTGCCTCAGCTTAAAGGAATAACTCGACTTTATTTTACGACTCCCTGCTCATTCGAGGTATTTGTCTTAAAAGAAACCTACGAAAATATGCAAAGTACAAAATACTCCATGCACATGAACAAAAATATACAAAATGCAAACGAAAATACCAACAATCAACATGAAAGTGTACACGGTAAAAATATGCTATGAAATGAGTAAATATTCTTGTATGTATGTATATGATGCATGTATACTTAAGATGCATGCATCTGTACGAGTATGTATGTGCACTCGAATGTGGCAGAAGATGATGCAGCACCACCACCAGCAGGAGCAGAACACGATGATGATGATGATGTTGGTGTACGTGTATTTGAAATGAAATGTGTAAAGCTTTGACTTTACTTTAATGCTGATGCAATCAGTATGCGTGTTGTACGTTTTAGCACAGGGATAATACAAGTTTAATTTGGGTGGGTAGATGGAAAATTTATAAAAATCGTAAAAGGATTTACATTTTAAAGTTGGGTGGGAGACATAGCTATTGATTGTCCTGGATCCACATTACAAGCTATACATTGACATCAGGTGTTGTCGTAGTACACTACTTCTTTAAGCATAACTTAACGTCTTAAGTTGCAGGCGTTACTTCCATAATGAATATCCAATTATAAACTTTCATTGAATTTAAATGATAGTAAAATATGTCGGTTTCTTCTGCTGAAACCATTGGATACAACACTAAGAGCAGCATTTGTATGCTAAAAAATAATTTTTTCCGATTTTGACCCATTGCACGTCCAACTTACTATAGTCTTATATTCGTCGTTGCAAAGGACTTTAAAATATCTATCATTAGATATTCATAATGTCCATATTAATGATTTAGTAATCCAGATATAGATCAAACATATATGCATATATCTCAGCCAATTGTGGGTTGATTTTCTCGATTTTGAATTAACCGGGTCTATAGCGGATATTTTGATATTGAATCATGTTTGTAAGTTATTTGGGGGCTTCGCAAAGTTGATTTCGACATACAGATAGACAGACGGACATTACTTTATCGACACCGCTATCTATAACGATCCAGAATATATATATACTTTGTGGGGCCGAAAATTAAAAATGCAGAAACTACAAACGGAATGACAAACTTATACAGGAGTGGATCCAGAGTGGGGGAAATAAAAAGAAAAAAATATAAATGTAGAACAAATTTTGATTTCCTCTCCATAAAATTAATCACCTGGATCCGCGCCTGAACTTAAATATACCCTTGCCACTCATGGTGAAGGCAATAAAAACAGACATTGGATTCTAGTTTTAACTCCTTTAAACAAAAACAAAATCTCTTTTTATAGAAGCATTCAATATCGAGGAACTGACCATTAAACATTTTTACTATATTGAGGGAGAAGCATCAATTAAATCAATTATTTAATCTAGAATTCTGTATATAATTTGTTAACTATGACTTAAAGTATTAAGATGCGTTTGATAGCAATCGATAGTACTTCTTTCGCAAGTTTTTAATTAGGATTTGGTTTTAAACACTTTTTATTGGGTGTATGACTTATGCGAGAGATGGTTTGTTCTGCTCAGAAGTGGTGATTTTGACACGGAAGACAAAGACCGCCCAGGCCGCCCAAAAAAGTTAGAAGACAAAGCATTGGAGGCATTACACCATGAAGATTGTTGTCAAACTCAACAAGAGCTTGCAAAATCATTTGGAGGTACTCAATCAGCACCAGGATTCAGAGAAAGGAGGGAAATTGGATACCATTAGAATTGAAAGAAAAAGAAAATAATTTTTTTCACTGAATCATTAATTCCGATGAAAAATTAATCTATTACCATAAGCTCGTGCAATCAGCCTAATCGACACCAAAGCCAAATATCCATGGCACTAAGGTAATGTTCTGTATTTGGTGGACCAAAATGGTTCTATCTATTATCAGCTACTGAAAAAACGCCCCTAATATGTCATTACAACAACGCACAGTGGGGCAGAATCAAAATTTTTTGGAATTAAATCTGGCATTTCTAAACGGCTGGTCCGATCGGGATAAAATATGATGTGGACGTAGCCAAGGACTATTCGAGTTTAAGTTATTAAAATGGGCCCTACAAATAATCCAGGTGCGGCGCTATGGGGGCTCAAAATAGGGTATCTTCGACATGTAAAATTTTTAAATATGTGCAATTTTTTTTTTCCCATCCGACTTCAAAGATTTTTATATTTTTGGAATTTTTATAATTTCCGAGTTATAGGCATTTCAAAATTGAAATTTTGCAATACCTTGTTCCGCATTTTTAAAAATATGGGTGATAATTTTGGACCGAATGGACTCGAATTTTGTTGGTTAGTTAGACACTTAAATTGCAAATATCATACAAAAGATTTTAAAGCAATATCAATTATAGATCCAAAAATAAACGATTTTCAATTTAAATATTCAAAAAATAGTTGATTTTTGCTGTTTTTTTGGACAAGAAGGTGACTTCAATCTTTTTTTATTAACAAAAACTTTCTTTAAGAACATATAACAATTTTATATTTTTCTATAAGATATCTTAACGGAGAATATTCTGGTGTAAAAAACATGTCCCATTTTTTGAAAATGTCGCCCCTACTTCCTTTGGAATTTGACTTTTTTTTTATCAAAATTTAAACTTTGGGCCACATGTTCTAAAATCCCAAAGCTGGGATCAGAAAACGAAAAGCTGCTTTGGAAACCTAGATGTGTTTCATATTTATCGCCAAAGTATTTTCCAAGCCCCAAGGGAAATGGGGACCATATAGGGAAAATTGTAAAAAATACCATTTTTGGGATTTTCGCTTGATTTTTTAGGAACTGCGGAATTTCCTTTGACGTTTTGATAAATTTTTTTAGACCTTGTTATTTAGAATGACAAACTTAAAAAACCTTGAAAATTTCATTGAGTTCCGTTAATAAATAAATTATTTATTACATATTACATATTTATTGATAGTCTAAAACTAAAATTTGTATCAAAATTTTAATAGAATTGCAAATATTGGGAACAATTTGATCCATATTTATTCCGAGCTATATTTTTTTTGATTCTGCCCCACTGTGCAACGCTAGGACATATGTTGCAATACCTGTTAAAAATTATTTAGAATAAAGTGGTTGGAAAGTTTTTTTCTTCCGCTTTATAGTCCATACCGTGCCCTGTACGACTACTATTTGTTACGATCGATGCGGAACGATCTCTTAAAAATTTGTTTTTATCAAAAAAAAAAAGAAAATTGGAAATTTATTAGTGAAACAATTTTTTGGAAATTTATTAGTAAAAAAAAATGTATGACAAAAAAATTTTTTTGGAGAAATAAAATTCGGGTTAAAAAATGTTTCCCGATTTTGACCCATTGTAGGTCCAAATTACAATGACCTTATATACATTGGTGCAAAGCTCTTTAAAATATTTATCTATAATGATAACTAGTAATTCAAAAAAAAAAAAATCGATATTGTCCCGGTTTTTTCCTTATATCTCCGCCATTTTTGGACCGATTTTCTCGAACCAAGTCTTCAGCTGATATATTGATGTTTGAATCATGTATGTAAGATATTTTGGGTCTACGAAAAGTTTATTTCAACATACAGACGAACATGGCTATATCGACTCCGCTATCTATGGATCGCAATAAAGCTTATAAATTGATTGTTTTAAACTGATCAAAAGTATAAAATAATGGCATGTTGACCAAATTACTTTATGATTCAGGGACTTTTCAACAAATTTAGAACGCATAGTTCTAGGTTTTAAACAATTCACCCTTGTTAGTGGATGCGCTATGCAATATAATGTAAAATTGGTTGCATTGCAACACAACCTCCCAAATGATGCTGCTGCTGTCCTGAATGCATTTTTTTTCGAGTGCATATTTCGATGAATGTATGTATTTATGTGTATCTGTGTATGTGAAGTAAATTCAAGTGAATTGGCACTTTTGTACGTGTGTTGTTTTAGCTTGAGGGGTTTCTTTAACTCATTCTTTTGTGTATTTTTGATTTTTTCATCTTTTCTGTTGCTTTTCTTTATTTCATCTGATTTTAAACACAAAAATTGTATATGTATGAGTGTGTATACAGCAACAATATTAACAGCAGCAGCAACAAAAAAATTGTCTTTTCTAGAACATCAAACTGAAATATACTTTCAAAACAAGATTTCAAAAATTGCGTTGCAGACATATTTTTTTTTGTTTTGTTCAACTTGCTGATGCTGATTGCTGCTGCTGTTGCTTTATTTTTGCATTTGAGACTCAAAACAACTTTTTTTTATTTTTTTGAAATTTTGTTTGTCACATTTAAAAGAAGGGTGAGTTATATTTATTGTTACGTATTTATTGAGCTTGATGTTGGACGGAAAAGTCATTTTAATAATGAGAACTGTGTGGCTTGAAACAAACTTGTTTTGACAGGATCAATTCAGATCACAATTTTCATTTCTTCTTAATATCATATATAACTGTGGCTTATCATATCTTCATCTCATAACAATTTTGTTTGTCCTAAGTTTTGTCACACTGTCAAATAAATTATAAAGAATTTGTCTGGAGTAAATAACAAAGTGTGTTTATTAATTCGCTTCATCTTTGGTAATAGAGCTGGCCAATGTAAATATTTGTTTTCTTTATTCCTTGTCAGTTTGAAACGTTTCCACAATAATTAAATATTCGCTCCGAAACGACAAGAGACTCGTTCGGTCAAAAATTGTCAACTCAGGGACAACTGATTTTGACAAACTGAATTCAAGCAATCTTCGAGCACTCTAGTGATCGCGGATTGAACTTTTCTTAATTTAACGCTTATTTTTATATGGTTTATTTTATTGAAGATTTAAAATTTTCAAAATTTGTTTTGAGAATGTTTTGACAGAAGGGTATTGCAGCAAATGCACATTTCCAGTGAAATAAATTAGTAAATTTGACCTTGAACTTTAAAGGTGGTCATGAAGCCGACATCGTCTGAAAGCATGAGTTGCACTTTTGGATATTTTGAAGCAAGTGCTTGTGCAAATGTAATTCAGGCTGCTCAATAATTGGTGGCAGAATAACTTTACCGTTCTAACGGCACATTCTCAGGGATTCCTTAGGGAACTTCAAAACCCTGCAAAGTAAGCAATGTTTGTTGATTGCGCCTATCAGTACTTCTTTGTGATTCCGGTAGTCTTCATACTTATTATCGGAAACTTTCTCTTGATGTCATTAGCGGTATAATGTAAAAATTTGATTTTGCCACGCCCTTCCGCCCACAGTTCGAAAATCAAAAATCTGACTTTACAGTGTTACCCGATGGGCTAAACAGAAGATTCCCTGAAAATTGTCTTAAAATCTTTATAAATTTATTACGGATTGAATATCTTTAGCTATCTGACCCAAAAAATAGTTGTTCGAAAGGACTTATCAGTCTGTCCTTTGAAATGTGTGTGCGTGTTTGTAATATGTGTAGATCTGTGTGTACAGCACTTGTTAATCTTTAGATTGAATTTCTTCGATTGAGCACATGCATACTTGCAATTCTAAAAAGTCCTTTTTTACTGCTGCTGTTGTTAGTGTTGTTGTTGGTGTCTTGTTGATGATGTTGTTTCTTGCTTAATATTGGTGTGGTAAATACAACTTACACAGACACATGAACACATAGATGTTGTTGTCTGAATGATGGCCATCAACATAGTCAGCAACATTGGCATCACAAGCATCAGAATCATGATGCTCATCATCATCATCAAGAGACATGCAATCTAAACAGTAGGATGTGGAGTAGTAGTAGTAGTGGTGGTGATGATAAGAGTGGTAGTGAAGTAGCATTCTTGATTGACATTAAGGCCTGCCAGCCTTTTCCTTATTGTATTGGCAGTTGTTCCAGCTAACACTCTTCGCCTCTGCCACTCTGACTTGGTTTTATTTTGTATAAAAATAAAATTATGTTGCTGCTGCTGCTGTTTCTGCTGTTGCGTCTATAATTTCACCAGCCACAATAATAAGTTTTTATATTTTTCGGCTTTGCTCCACTTAAGTTTACAATGTTGTCTCATGTTAAATATGAGGCCTGTTATTCTCCACAAAAAAAAATTAAGAAACGAAATAAAAAAAATCCCTACTTAAACATTTTTGTAGGTTTTGTGGCAAGAGTATTGTGTAATGCAAGATATGTTTATGGCCACCACAAGAACAAAAAAAGATGAACAAAGTATCCTTATGTCGGTTGTGTAATTGGAGAATATTGTTGTGTTGTTAACGTGGCTGATGATGTTGTTGATGTTGATGCTGCCCCTGCTGCTGTTGTCATCTTGTGTTTCATTACACGAGAGTACAAATATTATGTATTCATATTCATATTTATTTTATTTTTTTTATTTCTTTTGCTTTTGCTAGCTATTTATTTAATATTTCGAATATGTTTTATATTTTATTATGTATGACTTTTTTATTATTTTGTATTTTTTTTGTTTGTTCTCTTACCAAAAATCCTTGAACGACCCTCTTTTTTGCTAGCTTTAATAGACACAAGTCAGGGTTCCTTGCTGGACAGCTTTTTGCTTTAGGTTTTTCCATTGAATTTTATGTTTTGAAACACATTAAGGGATCTAAAAGCCAGGACCTTCAGGTTTTTTTTATTGTAAATATTTCGAAACGAATTGTTGATGTTGTATGCAACATAAAGTTCATGTTAAAAATGTTGACACATAAAAAGAGAATATTTAAATAATGAATCGCCTAAACGTATTGTTGTTTGTTTATTTATTTAAATACAGATTATTTAAATGGCAAGAGGCACGCAAGATATTTGCTCTTGAATTTTGAGTAGTCGAAATTTTAAGTTTAATTTGAAAGTAATGGAAGATGAAATCTTTTAAATTTTGTATTATAAAAACAGCACATTACTGTAGTTATTGAAGATATAGTTTTATTTTACTTGGATACAAAATATTGGTACAATTTTTGGGGTTTTTGGCACAGAATTTCAGCTATTGATCATAGATATTAACTCTTTCAGCCACAGTTTTATATGTATAAGTTTATAATGAAAACAATTGCATTTTTATTTTAGTTGTTATGGTATTGTATGGTAATCAAAATCTTCGTCTCATACTGCTCACTTGGGTCCAATAAACGTTCCCTTCGTGATACCTGAAGAGAAAATTAAAACAGAAGTTGCAGAAAGGGGAGTCTATGGATTGAGTTAGAGTGAAATTTGCAAGAGTAGAGTATAGATGGAAATGTTAGGAGAAGAGGTTCAGAATCCAACTGACGCAGACCATCATGCGATATTTGCTAGGTCCCTATAAGGTGCAATTTGCATGTTCGGTCTTATCAACCATCTGCTTTCCCTGATAAATTCGTCTATGCACCTTAGTTCCTTCACAGATAACCCGGAAATGATACTAAAGGATCGCTCACCTAAAATCCTGAAACGTAGACCACCCAGTGCCGGACAATTACAAAAGAAGTGTAGGGTGGTCTTCTACTCTTCCTCATTCTAACAACGGCATGAGTACCGAAAGTGCAATGACCAGTGATCAGCGCCACCCTAGTGCTGAGTCGTATTCGTTGTAGTCGAAGTAGATACGAAGTGAGTTTACAGTCCAACGCAATTCATATCAAGGCTCCTATTCTCGCCAAGTAATCAACAATACAATTGCCCTCATTGTCCCTGTGTCCACGAACCCAGTACAACTGTCGAATGTCTCGTCATCTCATTTAAGGACCTTTTTACTTTAATTAAGGTTCATTTTAATTTTTCGTTTTTTCTTTTTTTCCATCATAAATGAAGCTTATATTAAACTAAAAAGGTCCTTAAATGAGATGACGAGACATTTGACAGTTGTACTTACATGGGTACGTGGACACAGGGACAATGAGGGCAATTGTATTGCTGATTACTTGGCGGGAATAGGAGCCTTGATATGGATTGCGTTCGACTGTTAACTCACGTCGTATCTACTTCGACTACAACGAATACGACTCAGCAATAGGGTGGCCGGTCATTATGGAAAAAAAGAAAAAACGAAAAAAGAGCTAAAGGTTTTTATAAAATGGGGTGGTTAGTTTATTAACCACCATGTCGCTTGACATTAAAAATAATTATGATAAACATTTCCGAAGTGTATTAATTTGTTTGAAAGCTAATCGTTTTGATTCAATTCCTTGACCAAAACAAATGAAATAGACGAGACAGTCTCCAATTTTATTATATCATTTGCTATATCCCCATCTCCTGTATAATCACCAGTGACTTCCAATCTTAAATAGGTTCTTCCTTTTTGTTACACCACAACTGTTTGAGTAGAGAAGTCATTACCAGAAGTATTAGACAAATTACATAGAGGTATGTCATCATACAAATCAAAATCACCATCGAATTTTGACTGGAGCTCTAAAGATACGTCACCGAGTACCACCAGATGGCTTTGCTCTTCTTTGTCAGATTCAAGACTGCAGACACTTTCACAATACGAAAGTATACCTCCAACAAAATAGCTTTTAATTCACTTTCATTGAGCACATAAAATTATATAGAAGAACCCATTTCAACTATGCTTCTAACCTACCAATACGCTTTGAACTGGAGAATTTAATAAGATTTACAATTAGGGAATGAATTTTAATATTTTGCATAAACTTTTAATAGCGAAATTACAAGCGAATGGTGCTCAATTAGTGACATGTTTAGGAAACAAATACAAACATTGATATATTGTTTATTTCTATTCTTAATTTTTTATAAGTTCTGTATAGTTTTATTTAAATTGTGTTATTTGTGTTAAATATTTATGATTAATGTTGATGGCGGGAGTTCCGCTTGAACTTCTTTAATACTCATCTCCCCCTAAAAGAAACTAACATTGTTTAACATCGTGTGTTGTTTTCCACACATATGGTATGTGTATGTATATTATACTAGAAACATAATTTATTTTGTGTTTTAAAAACTTTTCCTACAGCAAAATACCTTAGAAATTACATATGTGTGGAAAACCACACAAGAGGGTAAGTAACGTCGCTATTTGAATAACTCGACATCAGAAAATTTGGAAATGTGCTAAATTAAGGTCAAGAAATTTCACTAACATCGCTTACCAATATTTTTTAAAAATATATAAAAATGATAAATTTTTTGTGATTTTCCACACAAGTGTGAGTTAAGGGTAAATTACTCATTTCAATTTGTGTAATAAAACTCGCCAACATCTATTGATTGCTTCTTTAATACACTAGTTATGATATTTTCTAAGTTGTTTTAATTTTCATGTAGATATCAAACTAACGATTTTGTTGCAGAATGGTAATGCAGAGAGTATCATATGGTTCCATACATTTTACATGTAATTAAATAAATCATTGTTCTTTGAACTTCTTTAATCTTCATCTCACCCTCAAAAAACTAACGTTGTTTAATCCCGTGTATTGTTATTAATTAGAAATTACATATGTGTTGAAAACCACACAAGAGGGTAAGCAACGTCGCTTTTTAAATAAATCGACATCAGAAAGTATATTTTTCATGAATTCTTTTTCTGTGCTTAATTAAAGTCATGAAATTTCATTAACATCGCTTATCATATTTGTTTAATCGTGTATAAAAAAGAATAAAATATTACTTTGTTAGGACAAGACCAAACAAAGTAACACTGAATTCGATAAACAATAAACACTCCGATCTTTTTTTATTAAATCCGGGAAAACCCTTAGATAAGCAATGGTTAAACAATATTTTTAAATTAATACAGTAATTTAAGCATAGCATCTTGACAAAGTTATGAAAAAACGATGACTTCAAAAAATTTAATTGTTTAGCAAAATGCCAATAGATGTCAATAAAAATGTTTTAAAAACTCTAGAAAAGGTGGTTAGAAAAGTGACCACTAAACCGCAATGAGTTAATTAGTACATATTGAGCTTTTGTTCTTGATTTAACACTCTTATGCCAATAAGATATGCCAATAAAAATGTTTTAAAGGTTCTAGAAAAGGTGGTTAGAAAAGTGACCACTAAACCGCAAAGCGTTAAGTAGCAAAGATTGAGCTTTTGTTCTTGATTTAACACTCTTAATTTATTTCAACATTTATTTATGTTTCAAATGAAAAATTAATTTCCAGTGATTATTATGAGTGATAACAGATTAAGATTCTTTTTTGATGAAACACTTATTTGCAAAGTTAATGAAGATTAAAGATTTTTATAGCTGTTGATCCGAAATATCAGAGATCACTGATAATGTATGACTGAGTTTATTTTACGTTTGGAAATGTATGGAAGACTTAATTAGTTTTTGGAAAATTTTATAATTTTCTTATAAAATTTGGAGTTACTATTAAATTATTCAGATTTTTTACTTTTTCAATTAATAAATTTAAGCCTTTTTCCTTTATCTACTTTGCCTTCCTTAAAGCCTTTCCTTGCATTGTATTTAAACTTAATTAAAATTAATACAAGTGCTTTGTTTCTTAAAGTTAAGTATCTTAAACAGTAGTTTTCGCTATATATTTCTTATTTTTAATCTCATTTGTTTCTCTTAAATCATAATTCCTGAATAAATAATGCATAATGTTGGCAGAAGAGTGTGTATGAAAATATATTTACCAGATGACTGTTTTATTACGTAAATGTAAGTTTTGTTAAGCAGTTTTAACATTCAAGTAGTAACCCAGCAAAAACTGATATGAATTTTTAGTGAAACTCATTTTTGGAACTTTATATTTTAGTAATATTGGAATGTTTCATTTAAGGTTTCCTATAAAGTCATTAAAAACTAGTAATTCTTAGTAGATTACTAACCTATGCCATTAAATGTACAAATTGTGTTATTTTTTTTTAATTATTATTATTTAAAGTAAATATTTTTATATAATCAGTATAAAAAGTTCTTCGAAGAAATATTTCCACAACATTCGATTTAAGTACCTTTTTTTGTTTTCGGTTGTTTTGCTGGGATAACAAGAGAATATTTGATAAATTAATGGGTAAAAACTGTGAAAAACTACACTGAACTACATAGATTTAATGCAAATTCCAAGTTTTCAGAGAGTTCGAATGATATTTTCTTAACACAAAACAGAATAAGGCTAAAATTATAATATTCTGTTACTGCTCTACTTACCAAAACAGCTACATAATTATTTTATTATTTTGATATCACCGAATAAAGTCATTACAAGTAATGACTTTAATAACTCATTGATAGCAATAACTCACAGAAGCCATTATCAGAAACAATAGAATGTGCTTATGCATGCAGCAAATCCCAGATTTTACATTTTCCAAATTTGTTTTAAACAAAATTTGAAGAAAATTTTTTTCGTTTCTAATAAAAGCCAAATTAGGATTAAAACTACAAATTTTAGCAGTTACACCTATTATGGGTTTGCGTGGGGACCAATTTGAAAATAACGGATTTCGAGGAAATTTAGTTTTTGGTCACTATTTGTTGAAACTATTTCCAAAAAATTTCGCAGCCTATTTGTAATGGAGAATTTTTAATTTAAGATAAATTCTTTGGGCTGCTTATTTGCGATTTTGTAATTTTAAATTTCTAGAATATTATTAACCCTTCTAAATGGTCTTAGAACATTGCACAGTGGTATGCAAAGTAACATGCATTTGAATTTAAAAAAATAAAAAAGGCGATTTTTCGCTATATTTTTGGGAAAAAAGTACTTTTATTCTTTTTAAGTTATCTAAAAAATTTCTAAGAAGATGTATAATGAATTTGTACTTTTTGAAAAGCTAAATTTACATAAAATATTTTAAATGAAAAAAAAAATTATGATTTTTAATACCGAGGGTACCAGGTCCATTCAAAAAATGCCTATTTTTTATGCAAAATTCAAATTTAGAGCAAAAATTCTCAAATCGCATAGTCGATATCAAATTATAATAATCTATTTTAGATGGCCCAATATGTTCTTAATTATTTTGTAAAGGGTTCCGATAACCCCGCCCCTAGTATGGATATTATAGCCAAAAAACGAAAAAATCCCATTTTTGGAATTTTTCAATACTTTTTTGGGAATTGCGTGATTCCTGATTACAAATTTCAACTTCGGGAAATATTTGGAACAGCGGTCATCAAAGAACTGGAGTAGGGTGGGTAAAAATGTTGAAAATTTAATTTTCAAATGCGAATAATTGATAATTGATAGCTACGAGGAGGTTTTATGTAGTGCTCGATGAGAAAATTCTACACAGAGAAAACAGATTCGTGATAGCAACCGAATTTGTTGCCAATCGAATGATTCTATCTTAGTGACCGAATTTTACAGTTGTGGCTACAATATTTTGGAAGGGGTAACTAAATTTTGGTTGCCTCAACTGAAATTCTTCTTTTTCAACTGGCTTTCTGTTGTTAGAACTGAAAAATTCCATGTGTGCAACCGAATCATTCGACTGACAACAAATTCGGTTGCTATCACGAATCTGTTTTCTCTGTGTATATATGTAAGTTTTTTGAAATCGGAACACAAACGAAGAAATATGATCATTTTAAAAATTGAACATACCCGAGGTGTCCTACTTTAGGGACCCCTGGTCGCGCTTGTGGTGGGGTCAAATTCAAGATTTAAAATCGACAACACTTCCTCTTTGCGCATGTGAAATTTCATTCACATTGGACTAAGGGTTTAGAAGTTACAGATTTATTTACATCTTTTTTTTTTTCATACCACTGTGCATTGTTTATTTTTTGGTCGAAAAATAACACATTTGTTTAACCTTTTGTACTTGATTTGCCGCTTTTTGTTTTTTTTTTACTTTTTGACAATATTTAAAAATCGAAAATGTCAGAATAATCCAAATTCGAGGTTGGGTCAATAAATCCGCGACTTTTTGAATGAAACACAGGTTTTTGGATGTGAGATTACATTTTTTCTCCGAGCCATTTCCTTATGTTTGTAAGCAAGAAATTGGGGCTAAATCCGGAGAATTCGTAGCCTAATTCATGGAATTTTATCATGGAAACTGCATTTGTATGTGAGATGACTTCATCGTATGTGAGATGACTTCATCGCTGGATCAGACTTTTGCACCTATTAAACGAATACAAAATTTCGATGATACTCACACACACTCTGTTTTATTTATATTGGGTGTATGACTTAAAAGTGCGAAATTTTTTAAAATGTTTAGCTTTTATTTCGAAACATTTGTACAATATAAATTTATTGTAAAAGCGTTGTTCATTGTTAGCTATGATCTTTTACCGAGAGAACTGCTCATCTTTTGATGCAAATAACGAATGTAGCCAATATCGGATACTCTATTCCAAAGTGAAGCGTTCCCCAGAGAGAGCGTACTGCATCGATCGAAACAAATAGTAGTCGGATGATGCAAGCTCTGCACTACAAGGCTGGTGAGGAAAAACTTCCCAACCACAACTTTATAAATAGTTTTTAACAGATATTGCAACATGTGGCCTACCATTGTCATAATGGAATATTACGGTTTCTTGTCTGCCCGCATATTATGGTCTTTTTCGGCCAATGAACTGTTAAAACGAAACAGTTGCGTTCGGTACAGGATGGTCTGGCCAGATTACAGCAGCTGATAATAAATAGGACCCTTTTGGTCCCACCAAATGTAGAGTAAATGTAGGTAAGTACCTTAGCGCCATTAATATTTGGCCTTGGTGTCGATTCGGCTTATCGTAATGGATCCATTTTTCATCGCATGATTCGGTGCAAAAATTATTTTCTATTTTTGCGTTAAAGCATCATTTCGGACATGCAAAATCGTCTTTCAAGATCTCTCAGCTTCAATTAGTACGGTACAAAATTTTTCTGCGTTAGAATAAATCCTGCTGATTGCAAACGTTATGAAATTGCTTATTGTGTATCTCCAAATGATTTTGCAAGTTCCTGTTGAGTTTGTCAACAATCTCTATGGAGTAGTGCCTCCAATTATTGGTTTTCAACTTATTTTGGCTGGTCTGGGTAATCTTTTTATATCTCGCACTTTGAAACTGATGAATCACATTCACCATAAGTTTTGGGTGCTTCAGTGGTACTTTTTTTTCAAATTAAATAAAGAAGTAAAGAAGTAAAACTTCCCGCATATAACGCTTTGTTGGCACAAAATTCTACATTTTCGAAGCAAAAAATTCTCAATAACTAAGTGAGAATAAATGACAATTTTGTAACCTTTCAAATGACATATAAGTTACTAATAACAAAAACCGTGTTCCCGCCATCTAAATTCCGCATTTTTAAGTCATAAACTCATTATATCTGGGGTCTAAATTGCCCGATACAGCAATGTTAGACCTCTACTCTACTTTTTGTAAATAATACAACAACACTTTTGAAAAGGAATTGTTAAAATTTAATTTGTTTTCAAATAATGACCCAAAACATAGAGAATAGACATAGAGCGGAAACTCTCCTGTCAAAGACCTAACTCAGTTGTCAGAAACCTATGTGAAAACAAAAACAACTCTCGTATGTGTGATTATTTTGAGTAATTGTTTTGTTTGAGTTTTTTTCTAGTTTCCGCTCTATGTTTCTCTATGACCCAAAACACGTAACTTGAAATAAAATGTGCAACCTCTAAATATTACCCGATGTTGATAATACTTTCAGCATTGGACAGTTTTAGGCCTTGAAAGCGTCGAAGATCGTAAACAGAACAAAAAATCGGTTATTTATTTGATTATAAAGCCACTATTCTACTATTTCTAAGTAGTGAAGACGATATGTAGTAGACATGTTATTAAGTAATTCCAAGTCATTACAAAGTTTTTTGTGGATAGCTGGCACTACATTATCTTGAGTGAGAATTGATTTTATATATAGTTAGAAGAGGGGATCCAATTAGAGATCCAAATACCGTCTCCTGTATTCATCTATGAAGAGTTTTCTTAATCTGCTGATAATCACATTCACTTTTTGAGCACCTATCAGTTGAGTCTTTCATTGTTTAATAGCAATATATTCAATATTTCATTACCCTGTCGAACTGTGTTAACAGCTCTGTAAACACCAGTAACCCGCGCCGCCACAACTGATGAAAATGTTCTTTATTAATTCCATTTCCTTCGATACATTTTCCATTTTTCTTCTTTTTTTTTGGTATTTATGAAATTCATAATGCATTGAAATGCGATTTATACAGCAAAGCGAAAAACAAAAAATAAACTTGCAACATTAATTGCAGCAAATTTGCACTCGTTACTGAGGCTTTTTGCAAAAATTAATTTATGAGTGTATTAATGTGTGTGTGTAAGTGTATGGGAGAGTGTGTAAATGTGTTAGTTTGTTATAATTAATATTATTGATACGTTCTTGTTATTTGGGATTATTTAATGGCCATAAATTTATACTGCGGCTTACGATCATTAAACAAAACAAAAATTACAACTGCCAGCAATAAGTATAAATGAATGCAAGTTGTAAAGACAGATGTTGTTTGCTGAATTGAGCAGAGGAAAAGAAATATTATTATTTATTCAACAGCAAAGTTTTAAACCATTAATATTGTTTTAAAAAGAAATTAAATTTTTTGAAAATCCCTAAATTTAAACATTAGTCATCATGAGACCCTAAAATTTATTTTATAAATCATTTCTACTTTGAAAACTACTTGCTTTATATCAAAATTATACTGTGCATAATAAACACATTTAAAATGTGTCCATAAATGTTTAATAACTGGCCAACATAAACGAATTTCTTTCTTTTTTGTTTACTCCCCCTTTTTTGTCGCCTGTTTGGCATCAAAAAAATATCGGCAAAAAGAAAGCAAACGTATTATTTTTTGTTTGCCATACAGCATTCATAGCGTACGCACGCCAATCCAATCCAATTTATTGTAAAAAATTACTTAATGCCTTTTGTGCATAATTGGAAAATCCAAAGTGAACTGAACAGAGAATTGCCGTGTACAAAATGAACAAGGAACGCAACATTGCCACAGAGGCATTTATTCGAATATTTTTGTAAGCGAACAAATTGCAGCAGCAAAAACTGAGATCAATTATGTACTGTATAGGAGGAGCAATTTATAAATAAACAGAATTGCAAAGAGTTTTTGGGAAAATATTATCTATATTTTGGCAAATGAGGCAAAATATGAATGATTTATTTAACCTTCTGACAATCTCTGAATGGGGCCGCTCGAAAAGGATCGCTTTCAACGCTTGCAAGACTCAGTGTTGCATGTTGACACAAAAACGAACGACAGACCATGTCGCCTCATCTGTATTTGAGTGGTGTAAATATTGTGGAATCAGACGCTGTTGATGTTATGGGCATGAGAATCTACTTTCTGAAACGAGATCTATCTGATATTCTCACTATTTACACCACCTACATATATCCGACCGAAAAACGGCCATTGCCTCAAAGTCTATTTTGGAGCTTCTCGACCGTGTACAGGAGAGGACGAGGGTGATTATTGGAGACAGTAGAGAATCCAACTCTATTTATTCACTGGAGCACCGTCGCAATGTGGGCTGCGTTTCACTATTGTATCGGTTCTACAATGGAATGCGATCTGATGATATTAGGGAACTTATTCCCGATACACTAGATCTCTTGATATTCTGGGCATGAGAATACAATTTGATGTCCGCTGGTATAAACACATTTTTCACATAGAGGCCAGTGATGTGGAGTACACCTCTTGTGATGTATTCCGACCATCCAACCAGCCACCTTGGAGAAATTCTAGGATGTAAAATGACTGTAGGATCAATTTCCTCTTGTCTCATAATTTCAATTTTTCGATAATGTCGTAGGCTTTTAAGAAGACAAGTAAGGTGAATTCCTTATATCCCAGGCATAATTTTGAAACAGTTCTATTAATAACTTCTTTCAGTTGTCAGTATTCTGATTAATTAACCCTCGTTTACACCAAAATCATGTTAAAGTATGCAAACAAGCCTTTATAGATATGTCAGTATATGTATGTATAAAAAGGCATACAAAACTACAGTGCAAATACGTTTTTAACGCATACATTTGCATACACTTTCACATGCCTACACAAACATACTCGTACACATACATGCACATGGTAATTTTTAGCAAACAGTTTCATTGTAAAAATTTAATGTGTCATACTGTAAAACATTTACAGTAATTACCTGAAAGCCGATTCCAATAATTAAATGTGCTACAACCGTTATAATTGCAGTTCAAACAACTCTGCACACATGGGTTGCACGCGTTTTTTTTTATTTTGCATTTTTCCTGCTGCTCTTTCCCAGCTTTGACTTTATTGTTTTCGTTACTGTTGTTGCTCATTTTGTTGGTGCCTCCACATCGCCTGAATGAGAGTGTATTCCTTTATTTTTGTTGAAAAATTAATTTAATTTTTGTGTTTGTATGTTTCTTTGTATTTATACCCTATAATGCGTTTGTTAAGGGATTTTGGTTAAGTTCCATGGGCAGGCGTCATCCATTGGGTCCATTTTATTTACTTAGAAAGAACGGCACAGTTTCCTTAATATGTAATACGGCCATTACAATCCCAAATTTTAAATAATGGACCAGCCTGAATAAAATTATAAAAAGTATGCTGTTCCCTCAGTTGCATCAGGTGACAGCGTATATTTCTTATCACACTTCAGATAACAGGGACCTGACCACATTTCTCTTAATATAAAGGCAACAAGTACACCCCTACTTCCAGACGTCACCCCTTAATGATAAGTACTGAATGAATAGCTTACCGAAGGATGAACACCAACATCATAATTTAGAATACTGGCATGTTCATAGTTCCTTTTCATCTACAAACATTTGGTCTTCAACATCACCGACGAGTTAAGGCCCAGCATTTATACCATTCAGGCATTACTCCATGTAGATTATTGTCAAACTCAACAAGAGCTTCCGAAATCAGTGGGAGTTACTCAATCAGCAATTTCAAAACGTTTGCAAGCAACTGGATACACTCAGAAGCAGGGAAATTGGTTACCATACGAATTAAAGCTAAGAGAACTTGAAAGACAATTTTGTATGTCTGAAATGATGCTTCAACGGTATAAAGAACAAACTTTTTGCACCGAATCACTAATTGCGATGAAAAATGGATCCATTACGACAACCCGAAGCTTAAGAGATCGTATATATAGACCTGCTGAACCGACACCAAAGCCAAATATCCATAATAACCAGTATTTGGTGGGAGCCAAAGGGTCCTATCTATTATGAGCTGCTGAAATCTGGCCAGACCGTCAAAGAGAACCTGTACCGAACTCAGCTGATTCGTTTGAAGCGAACATTGGCCGAAAAACGCCCAAAAAATATGCGGTCAGGCATGTAACCGTAATATTCCATCATGACCACGTTCGGCCACATATTGCAATACCTGTTAAAAACTATTTAGAACGAAGTTGGGAAATTTTGTCTCACCCGCTTTGTAGTAGATATCTTGCCCGCATCTGAATGCTATTTGTATCGATCGATGTAGAACTTTCTCCCTGTGATACTCTTCAATTTGGAACAGTGTAACCGAAATTGGCTTAATTCCTGTTATTTATAAAACCCACACTTTCAACACCTTGCGATGAAAAATGGATCCATTACAATAACCCGAAGCGTAAGAGATCGAATCGACACAAAAGCTAAATAGCCATGGCGCTTAGCTTAATTTGAAGCGAACATTGATCGAAAAACGCCCAGAGTATGCGACCAGCCACGAAACAGTAATATTCCACCCTGGCAACCCTCGTTCACATGATTCAAGACCTGTTAAAAAGTATTTAGAATGACCCGATTTCCTGTTTAGACCGCGCACCGTCCGTCTAATTTTTATTTCGACCGATGCAGCACGCTCTCTCTGGAATACGCTTCACTTCAGAACAGAGTATCCGAAATTTTCTTATTACGTTCTTGACCTCAAAAGATGAGCAGTTCTTTTGGCGCGGAATCCATATATTTCTAGGAAGATGGGAAAAGATCATAGCTAACAATACTTTAATTTATATTAAACAAATAATTCAAAATAATATCTAAAAATTTAAACCAAAATTCATTTTTAAGTCATACAACCAATAGTTTTGGATTGAGTTGGGTTTCAGAAAATGGTTGCAATCTAGATTTAATTGATCCTCCTATATATAATACTCGTATACACCCATGTTGCCTGACCCCAGGAAAAAACATGGTTGTGGTAAAAGTAATCTAAGAGTAACATATGATTAGATTAATGATTGCAGTCCAAACATATTATGATCAATATTAATATCATATTATGATCAAATATAGTCGTAATATCATTGCCATACATAATCATAATATGTTCATCAATCATTATTTGACCCAAATTAATCATATTATGACCCAATTAAATCAAATTTGGGCAATTCACAAGGTCTCTTATCATGTCATATTGTCATTATATCCTAATATTTCGCAATGGTTTTTATTGCTTTTCTAGCAAAAAATGTCCTAAAATAATACTACTATGTATGCTATGTTTATTGTGTTATCGTAACCAATCAGAAGAGACCTGCGCCGAGTGCTTAAGAGTCGGTTAAGCCGAGCTGCCGAGTCGTGATATATTAGGACATTATGACAATATGACTGATAAGAGATCTTGTGAATCAACCATATTTATCATATTAAAGGTATTTTGAAGCACTATTTAATGATACCCATAATGATCAGATCATTTTCCAACTACACTTGGCCGCATATGACTGATAAGAGACCTTGTGAATTGACCAATTATGTTCCAAAGGTATTATATTATTATTTAAATAAATTTTTGGCAATACAAAATTTTATTTTTTTTAAGGTACTAAATTTCTAATTAAAATATTATTGATAAATTCACTGAAATTTATTATTATTCGCTTTAGAAAAGTTAAAGATATTATGCAAATAAAACAATAGAGCGAATGAGAATTGCAGACACTCAAAATTTACATGTAAAACAAGTAAGAAAGTATGGTCGATCAAGCCCGACTATGTTGAATTTTGTGAGTATACCAACATTTTTAAGCGATTTATGCACGTTAAAGTGATTTTCGGAAGCGGGTCTATATGGGAGCTATGACTAATTATTGGCCGATCGTAACAAAATTTGGTGACATGAATTTTGTATATATAAAACTTATTTGGAGCGCAATTTGTGGATATACATTTATAAATTAAACATTTATGACCGATAAAGTCCAATTTCGGAAGGACATTTGTATGGGGGCTAGGTGAAATAATGGACCGATTTCAGCCAGTTTAAATAGGCTTGGTCCTTGGGCCGAAAAAATAATATGTACCAAATTTGATCGAAATATCTTCAAAACTCAGAAAGTGATTCTAAGTCGATCGGTATACTTTAAGGTGGGCGTTACAAACATCTGCACAAACGCATAATACCCTCCCCACTATGTATAAATATCAAATGCTTAGGCAAGCACCAACACTCTTAAATGGTGAGAATAAAATACTATTAAAAGTAAACATATTTTGTTTTCATTTTAAACATATTATGACTACGAATATCGAAAAATAATTATGTTTCGGTGAACCATGCTCAAATTTATAATTACAATGAAAATATAAATGTTTAAAATAACTAAAATATTGTTGAAATTAAATTAAAATAGCAATTATATGTGTACGACAACAATATATTTTTACAAAGAACATAATATAGTTGTCGTAACCATGCATCATGTTTTTTCTCTGCGTGTGTATAGGACTTTCAATCTGTTCCTACTGAAATTATTTTAGTTTCACATGCTGTGACGATCGCTCAATAATTGAGCATTAGTCCCAAGTAGTAATTAATGTATCCTTATAACTAGTGTGTAGATTCGCATAGTCGGTCTTACTTGCTTATATAGAGGTTTAACTTAGTTTTTTGTTATATGCCAACAAAATGGCAAAACAAACATACTCATATGTGTGTATGTGTGTATGAGAGAGGAAACAATCTGCAAACACACACACTGACAATATAAACATATCCATATCCTTTAAACACACATACATACACATAAATAAATGCATGCGTGTGTGTTTATATAAATATTCCTACATACATTTACAAGGCATTTATTGATAGCACTCGTTTTATTCCTATTTAATAATTATTCATAACAGCGGAAATTTCTGATTTGTTATTTTTTGTTGTTATTATTATTATTGTTGCTTTTTATATTTTATTATTTTTTTTTTCGCAATTCCAGCATTTATTTGCTTATTTGTCTGTCCTGCTCTTTGCCGTCGCTGTTGTGGAGCGGCTGCTGTCTGTAAGTGTGTGTGAAAATATGTATATTTATGTGTAAATATGTATGTATGTGTAGTATGCATGTGTTAATCCCGGCAAAGTCATTGTATTGCCAGTGTATTGATATATAGTACGTTTTTTGTTAACGATTTAAACCTTTATTAAAATAAAGCACATACAAATGGTTATGGATAAATAAATACAATAACACATATTTACATGCATGGACATGCACTTACAATTACATAGTCATACACTTGACAAAAGTGACATGGAGTGGCTCGTAAAATCTGGGAACTAAAATACCAAAGCAACTTCCTATTTAGAACCTCTCCTAGACTTTTATTGTTTCCCTTCTCTCAAAAGCACTTGCTTAGTCTTGTAATTGATGTGCTGGATTCACTGTTAAGTTAACTTTCAATATAACGATGTAGATCGTCTGGTGCTTTTTTTTAAAGTTTTGTAACGATCTCTCCCAGATGTGGGAAAATACTAAAATTTTAATAAGACATTTTAATGTTCTCCCTTTAAAATCATTTCTAAATTTCATTCATATATCTGTATATTTAAAATCCATGGATGTAATTTTGACAATGTGCTATTTGTCATTATTTCTGCTTTGATCTACACCTGAGTGTGAGTTCTAAGTCGAGTTCTCGAAAGATTATTTTATAGTAGCCTCTCGAAAAAAATGTACTTTTCTTTAAGTGTATCTTTGTCTGTTTCATTTTAATATTTACGTAAATTGTCCATTGAACTTTAATTATTAAATGAATTTATTGAAAATTTATCATTACATGCGTACTTTTACTTTACAGTCAGACACAAAAAGTATGGGACAATGACAATAGAATACTTTTTGCATGTCCGAAATAATGCTTAACCGACATTTCGGCATTTGCCGAAAAACGCTCAGACATGAAATGATTGGAGAAATTTTTAATAACTCGAACATTTTTCCATCGATATTTGACTTTAATATATTTTAAGAAAAATTCATCTTTATTGATTACTATGAGTAGAGATGCCAAATGGGATTTCTTAAATCCCGAAGCCCGGTATTTTTCAACTTTAAATCCCCGGATTTTCGGGATTTTCCAAATCCCGTTTTTCATAAATAAATGGGGGAAATTGGCATTTTTGTGTGCCTTTTTCATTCATTTTGACATTCTACATGCCCGAATATCGCAAAGTGATGTTCAGCAAAGTTGTTAAGCTCAACTCCTGATACAATATAGTAAAGGAAAACGCTATTTTTGGTTTTCCTTGAGTGGGGCTCTCGAAAATCAATACTTCACCTTTTCTTGTAAGTTGTCTAACAAAACTCAATTTAAATCATCTTCAAATGAAATTGACTTTATCTCAGATGAGGAGCTCGAACAAAATGAAAAAATTTCGATTGCTAAAAGGCTAAAAGATATCTATATATATAGAATTGAAATGGTCCATGTATGTAATTGCATCACGTGAGAATGGCATCAAAAATTCCGGTTAAAACTTGGAATTTGTTTTATTTGAGTCCAGTCAGCTGTAATAAAAAAGCTCCCTAAAGTATGCAGTACAAATTTAGATATTTTATTTGCAAATAAATAAGAACCGGCAGGTGTATGAAGAACTAATATTAGTAAATGCTACCGGGCGAAGCCGGGGCGGTCAACTAGTTATTAATAAATGTAAAAAACAATAACGAAACCAAATTATGTAGATTTGCAACTTGCAAAATAAATAGATAATTTTATTTCTGAAGGAACAAGAGCAAAATACTTGCAGATTTGTTATACATAAGTATTTGCAAACGGAATGTGAAAGATATTTTTCGGCAGCAGCATATGTCGGAAACAAATTTTAAAAATCAGTCCCGATTAACATCTCTAGGCGTGAGATAACGTCATGCGATTTGACTTAAAATTTCAGAGTTGAATTATTATATAAAGTGCTATAATAATGGAGCAGCACTTCCTTAATTTCCAAAAACAATTAAAAAAACACAATTCTTAAACAAATTTCAATACGCAGCTGTTAACTTAACATTACTAATCAGTGTAAAAATCCTTAAATTATATTTGTTTTATGTGTATTGTGATAATCAGTATAAAATCTAGCGGTTTTAAAAATTTCCAAATAAATTCCAAATTTCTTAGATTTTTTCACCACATTTTGCCAAATAAACCTTTAAAACATACATTCCAAGAGGATTAAGAAACCATTTATTTATACCATATTTTCTTTATCACATTTCTCACTTAAATAAACAATTTCACACAATATGTACAAAGAAAATATCATTAAAAAATCTTCTTTTTTTGTAACGAAAAATACTGTGTGGTTTTTAAGAAAAAAATAAGCTTTTTATAGGTCTTCCGTTGCCATCTCCTGTTGTCACCACCATCATCTCTCTGTACATCTTGGCTTAAATCTCAGCAAAACCAAGGTGGTGGTAACGTAACATTCATTCCATTTATCATTAATAATAATTTGCCAATCCTTTTTGCCAACAACAATGACAAAAGAAATCATATAAACGACGCTTTTTTCCTTACAATTTTTTTTTTCGTTTTCTTAAAGTTAAACCCAGTAAATCTGGTTGCTATAAAACAACTGGAAAAAACGTGAACGGAAGATAAATTCTTGGAATTGATTTCTTGTGGTTTTTGTGGTGGTAACAGAGCAGCAAAACTCTTAAGTTAAAAATTTTTCCATAAAAAAAAGAACATATTATTAGTACATCTTAAAAGAAACATTAAAACAATATTTAATTTAATAAATTATTTACATCTCTCATAAATATACATATACTTCCATACAGTCATATAAACTGAACTCCAGAAACTATAAACTTAGACATTCTTCCATACCATCCACACTTGTTCTCGTAATCGTGTTTAAAAAGAATTATGGAGTTTGTGGAGTAGCAGAGAGAGAGGAAGCGGTTAGGAGAAGTTTGTGTTGGTGAAAGAGTGAGTGAGTTGTAAACGATTTAATCTACTACAGGATGAAGAAGTTTGTCTATGACAAACCAATTTTTTATTACGTTTTCAAATAGTCTTTATTTTTATAGTATTCATAAAACTATATTTTATATTGGTTGGGGTTTAAAGTAATTTCGTTTATTTTATTTATTATACCCTTCACCATGGAGTGGCAAAAGTATATAAGTTAGTTATTCCGTTTGCAATTTCTACATTTTTCATTTTCGACCCCACAAGTACATATATATATTGTACTTAATCTATATCTGGAGTACTAAGTCAATATGGATATCCAATAATAGATATTTCAAAGGCCTTTGCTATGGCGTATATAAAGCCAAAGTAGGTCGGACTTACAATGGGTCAAAATCTCGAAAAATATTTTTTACCCCGAATCTTTTATTCAACAAATTTTTTTTTTTTTTCATTAATAAATTTGAAAATTTTTTTAAAAAAATGTAAAAAACAAAATTTGCAATAATTTTTTTTGGCTATACAGAGAAATAAAATTTTTAAAATTAGTTTTAACCTAAAAATATTTAAAATTTATATTTTAAAGTATAATTTTGTGAATATAGTAGCTCTCTTGCTTGTTTCCTTATAATGTGGTTTACTAACAATTAATTTTTTTTTGTTTCTTTTCAGGTAAGTCTATTAATGGCCATAAGGTAATTTTAAATATATATATTAACGTTGTTTTGCATTCACATTTATACCCTACACCACCATAGTGGGGTTCTAACACCCATCACAGAATCACTTTCTGTGATTTTTCGCAATTTTTTCAGCTCAAGGACCACGCCTATTGAAACTGGCTGAAATCGGTCCATTATTTCACCTAGCCCCCATACAAATGTCCTCTCGAAATTGGAGTTTATCGGTCATAAATGTTTAATTTATATATGTATAGACAAATTTCGCTCCAAATAAGTTTTATATATACAAAATTCATGTCACCAAATTTTGTTACGATCTATAATTAGTCATAGCTCCCATATAGACCCGCTTCCGAAAATCACTTTCACGTGCATAAATCTCTTAAAAATGTTGGTATATACACAAAATTCAACATAGTTACTTTAATATAGACATAAATCACACGACCTAATTCCATGGTGATCGGTCCATAATTGGTCATAGCCCCCATATAAGGTCCACTTCCGAAAATCACTCAAAAATATAAATTATTGAAATTTTAAAAGAAAAATGTTTTTGCTCTTTTACTTAGTATAGGGTATTATATGGTCGGGCTTGACCGACCATACTTTCTTACTTGTTTAATTATATTGAAATGTGTAAAAATAGTTTAAAAAATCAATTCAAATATGTAAATAAATATCAATTTTTGATTGATTTGCTTGCTGTGATTTCATAATTTAGTTCAATGGAATGCTTTAAAATACACAAAATTTTTTGTTTTATTAAACAAATAATGCTGCTGTACCGGAAACTGCAAGCGTTTCAGTCGTAATCATTAAGATTCGTGGTATCAAAACGTATCCTTCTTTGTTCTTTCCTTTAGGTATTGATGTAGGTTTTTTACCCAACGAGTTTAAAAACTCGGTTGGATAGTTGACGACATCGTCTTGGGCAGTAAACGAATCCACCGATTTGTACGTCACTAATTCGTGAGCAATTTCACTTTGAATCTGAAGATTTAGTTCGTCCTCATCAATGTTCGCTCGATATACATGATTCGGTATACTGGCAGAAAGCGACGCGAAATTGAATACAGCCGGTCGAAACGGGGATCAACGGGGATTTTGCCGCAGCAATTAGCAATTGCTTTGAAAAAACGTCACCAGATTGATCATTCTGCAGCTAGACACGACTGTTCGTAGTCAGTTTGAATTTCTTGACATGTTTCCGGCATTAAGTTCATCGGCTATTGTTGACCGTGAAATCTCTGAATATGTTTTCCAAAAATCATCTGCCACAACCAAACCGTTTTCGTAAATATTACATCGTTTTGTCTAATGCCTCCAAATACTTTTTATGGCAAAAGATCAGTTTACTTTGCTGCTAAACTTTGGCCATCGCTCTATTCTTGGAAATGTTGAAAGTCGGATTTTCATTGTTCCGAATAAAACTATTATGGACTACCACAAACATTTCAAAAAAATTAGTCAAATCGGTTCAGGGAACACTTGATTTTAGATATATCAAAAAAGTAGGCGTAAAAATGGGCATGACCGTTTGTTTTTCTTGAAGCCTTAAATTGGATTACTACAAACATTAAAAACATAAACAAATCGATCCAGTCGTTCTCCGATTTTAGATAAATTGAAAAAGTAGGAGTAAATGTAGGCATGGTCAATTTTTCTTTTTATAAAAACCTTGGATTATGACCAACATTTAAAAAAATTAGGAAAATCAGTATAGACATTCCCAAGTAATGCGAACAATTCTATGAGTGCAACCGAATCATTCGATTGGCAATAAATTCGGTTGCTACTCCGAATCTGTTTACACTTTGTAGATGTGAGCCTATAAAATCCAACTTTCCAAACTTCTCATTAAATATTGGGTATATGACTTAAAAATTCGGGATTTTCTCCAATTTTTCTATTTTATTTTGAAACATTTGTATAATATAAACAAAGTATTGGCCATTTTTAGCTATGACATTTTCTAATCTTTCTGGCAACATGGATACCGAGCCAAAAGAAATGCTCATCTTTTGAAGCCAAGAACAAATCAACTCTTAAGCGTATCCCAGAGAGAAGGTTCTGCATCGATCGAAACAGATAGTAGTCGGACGGGGAATGGTCTGGACATTAAAGCGGATGTGTCAAAACTTCCCGACCACTTCATTCTAAATACTTTATTGCAACATATGGCCGAGCGTTGCCACGATGAAATATTATGGTTTCATGTCTGGCCGTTTTTCGTTTGAAGCCGTTTTTCGCTTCAAACGAATCTGTTGCATTCGATACAGCTTCCTTGTGATGACCTGGCCAGAATGCAACAGCTCATAATAGAGAACCCTTTTGGTCCCACCAAATATGGAGCATTACCTTAGCGCTATGAATATTTCGCTTTGGTGTCGATTCGGCTGTTTGGCCGGGCTTCTAATACGATCTCAGGTTATCGTAAGTAATGTTTCTGTTTATTTTATAGCGTTGAATCATTTTTTCGGACATGCAAAATCGTCTTTCAAGTTCTTTTGGCTTCAATGCGTATTTCCCTGCTTTTGGATGAATCCTACTGCTCACAAACATTTTGAAATTGCTGCTTAAGTAGCTCCCAATGATTTTGCAAGCTCTTGTTGAGTTTGACAACAATCTTCATGGAGTAATGCCTCCAATAATTGGTCTTCTAAGTTTTTTGGCTGGCCTGGGTGACCTATGACTTCCATGTCAAAATCACCACTTCTGAACCTTCAAGCACTTCAAAAGACTAATTATTCTTGTTTAGCTTTTAGGTATTAAATAACAATAAAAGTTTTTCTTAGGCTCCCCTAACCAATAGCTCTCATAAAACTAATATATACCTTTTTGTTAAGATAATTACATTAGAAAAATACACCTGGTTTGTTTTGATTTGTATTTATGTTTTTGCTGCTGCTGTTGTTGTTGTTGTTGTATAAATTTCAACATGTGGCTTTTGTTGCTGCTGCTTTGTTAACAATTTTCTAGTTCAATTCTTGATCAATTCTAAACCATGGGAACATTTTTTCAAAAGTTTAATAAACAAAGAACTTTTTCTTTTTTTTTATTTTCAATCTACGCTGTTTCATTATTTCATTATATTCAATGTTTCGTTATTAGCAGTAGATGAAAAAAGCAAACACAGCTCTTAAAACTACATATGACCAAATACTTGAATTGTTGTAGAATCTACTCGTACAAACTGGCCACTAAACACACACCACACTCCACACACGGTCAGCTAAAAATGCATTTATACTTATTTCATATCATTCATTATTCCACACCACATTACAACAACCAACCAATAACAACAACACAGGCGTATTAGACTGAAATCATTTGCAGCAGAATATAAAAAAAAATCTCACATACTCGCATAAACTTGACTTAATACGTTGGAATATGGACAAAAAAAAATCGAAAATATCAATGTAAAAATGCTGCTTAGAACAGAATAAAAACCACAGTAACAACTTCACTGTATAGAATAATAATAATAATAACAACAGCAACAACAGCAACAACAACAACAACAATACCTAGCAAATGAGGTCTTTTAATAATACCGAGATTGAATAATATTAAACTAGTTAATACTTTTCACTACAAACTTAGACTCAAACGCACCTTTTGAATTAGTAAGAACTATTAAAGCACTATGGGCTTTTTATCATAAAAATTCAGATAAATCAATAGCTAAACTAGATTGATCGAAATTTTACCGAATTTTAGTTCCAGTGACCATATACCATTATTCGACTGGCTACAAATTCAGTTGGTACTACGAATCAGTTTTCTGTGGGTAGGGTTCCCAATCGTGAATTTCTGGGAAATTTTGGACATTTCTTTATATTATTATTATTAGCGAGGCTTTACGTACTGCGACCCATAGGATCTCTTGTGCAGTCTACGTGTGAAGCTAAACCTGCACTGTTCATACTCAACATTGCCTAAAATATATTGGTGATACCTTAAACCATAGTGTCCGGTGAATAATCCAGTAAGTATTAAGGGTAAGGGTGACTTGAGACACCCTTTCCGAGCGATAGCAACAGTTAAGATCTACATTTGGACAGTGTATACATGTGCGATGCCAAACAACGGTTCAGGACCTATGAACGAGCGTCGGGCAGAAAATCAACATGTTCATTACCAGCATGGCCTTCATGGCCAATTACCAAACACAAGCTGAGTTCATTGTGCGCACCCAGTTCATTCAATAATGTCCAGCAGTCCATAACAATACGAGCTGCCTGGCTATCCGACATAATAAATATTCTACTATTCCTTGATCTCTTTCTTAAACATTTATTAGAGCATATAAGGATGGAGTAAATCTTCGCCTAAAATATTGATGGAAATGTACCCATTGGGGAGTACCCCTTTGAAAATTGGGCCCATAAATAGCAGCCCCAGTGTCACCATTAGCCAGTTTGTAAGCTTCGGTAAACCACAATTGATCGGCATTATCCAGCCACCATGTCTGATTTATCCACCCATCCCTTTCAGGTATAAATACTCTAAACTTCCTATGTAACAATTTTCTTTATAAATTTCCTTCCGGAAAAAAAGCAGCTGAAGCACACTGATTGGTCATGGCGAATATGTTCCATCAGTTTCATCAGTGGTGATTTTGACAAAGATCAGCCAGGCCAGCAAAAAATGTTTAAAGACCAAGAATTGGAGGCATTACTCCCTGAAAATGGTTGCAAAACTCCACATGAGCTTGATATATCATTGGGCGCTACTCATGCAGCAATTTAAAAATGTTTACGAGATCACCCTTCACAAAGGTGGAATTTTATTGTATTTTTAATTTTGTAGATTTCAATAAACTCAATTACTGAAATAAAAAATTTGTATTTTTATGATTTCCAATTACATACATACATATTTACAGAATATCGGTAACGGTATTTTAGCGGTAAAGATAATTGCAGTTATTATGGTAGCGGTATCATAGATGTAACATTGTTTGAACTGAAAGTGCATATTAGGAGTAACTATAGCTTAGCGGTTTCAAAAGTGACACAACTCAAAATTTTTTTTCGGGTTTATATCAGTGTTTAAAAAACTAGACTACAAGTAGCAGTAGCAACGAAAAAACACAAGTAGTCTAGTTAAAAAATTAATAAAAACTCGGAGTCAATAATTACTACTACTACTGCTACCTTCACATTTTGGTAGCAGTAGTTGTAGCAGTACTAATAAAAAAAAATTTAAAAGTAGCAGAGTAATTTATTTTCTCTTGCTACCTTAAAAAAGAAAAAGTTTTGATGTAGCAGTCATTAGTTTTTTATTATTTCTGCTACTTTTAAAATTTAGTAGTAACTGAAGTAGCAGTTAAGTAGCAGTTGAAGTAGCAGCTAAGTAGCAGTTGAGGTAGCAATAAAATAAGTCAAAAATAAAAATCTTCAGCCAAAAAAGAATATTGTGTGTTGTTGTTGTGAATTTATATTTGTGTAAGTTGGCCGTGTTGTAAACAAAAGTTCGGCTTTTTTGTTATACACACAGAAAACACGATCTTTTTGTTAGCAACACGAACATCTGAGACGAATAAAAACGAATAATTCTTTCAAACTCTCTCAAAACAAAAACAACACACAGTGTTTAATTCTGTCAATTTTGCTATTATGACTGAAGATTTTCTTTTTTGACTACTTTTATGGCTACCTTAACTGCTGCATCAACTGCTACTTAACTGCTACCTTAAAAATTAAAACTCGATATATTTTTATTTGTATTTTTATACTACTACTCCATTTACAATTCATATTTTATTGCTACTGCTCTGTTAAGAGTTTTATATTTTGAAGGTAGCAGTAGTTTTAAAAAAACAAGAAAACGAAAAAAGACAAATGCTACTGCTACCGCTACCGCTACATACACTTTTTTGAAGCAGTAGTTGTAGCAACAGTTAAAAATTTGTTAGTTATCGTAGCTTTTTAAACACTGGTTTATATGCACAAAACACTTGTTTATTTATAAAAAAAGTATCAGTGAATTTCGCTGTTCTAATGATGATTTAAAGAATCTGAATTGGTTCAGAATATACTCGTTGTAGAACAAGTTGTACACATTTCCCACAGTATTAAATTTCAACCATATATGTACATATAGTAATTGGTGTAATGCCCATAGTGCATTAACATTAAACTAATGTTTAGAACGTTTGGCAGAACATAAGAAAAAACACCTTGCGTTCTTAAACTACTACGACTACCACTTCGACTACTAAAATATACAACATTCACTCACTACCAAACTGATCAACCAACTCCTCACGGATTTAGTGTGAAGTGTTTGCGCACAAAAAATACAACAAAAAAAAATAAAAAATAAACTTAAAAAAAAGCGCAAAAACCCAAACACGTTTTAATACAAAATTGTTGATCCATCATCAACTTTTAACCAATGACAACAACAGCAACAATAACAACAACCTACCTTCATCCATCTATACAGGCAGCCACAACAACAAGTAATAATTTTATTACACGATGCTGTGTTCAAATCAGTTGAGTAGAAACTCTTAAAAATTTCCAACCAAAGTCATTTAAAACAAAATCTAAAAAAACAGATGCTGTTTTTTTATATCAAATAAAAAAAAAAAAAAAACACACATTATGGTCAACAGAGATTCTGCCAAAAGGAGAAAAAAAAAATAAACATAAACAGGGGGACTCCATGCACAGCAGACCGACAGACAGACATTAAAATGACTGTCTGTCTGCAACTGTGACCATAACAAAGATCTCGACCACCGTAGTTAGAAATAGCCATAGTACTGGCCAAAAAGAGAGCGCCAAGATAAAACAAGTAAAACAGCATCATTGACAAAAACAAACCATCACGGCTAAGCAGAAGCAAGCAGCCGCATCAGGTCCAGCACCAGCACCCATTAATATAAACTCCTGTAAAGCAACCATCGAGATCGCTCGCTTCTTGCAGGCAAAGGAGACTTACTCGTTGCTAAAGAAGAATGAAATAATAAAGAACAGCTGCTTTAGAAAAATCATTGTCGTTGTTAGTTTGTATCGTGTGCATTTGTGTGTGATTGGATTATAATGCGCCGGCGCCGTAATATTACCCAACTTGGCTTTAAACAATGTCGTTTTAACGCTTTACCAAAGTACGTATAGGTACATACGTTGAGACGTACGACGTCTGCACGTACGCTGCTCTTACATACGTTTTTTACTTTGGAGAGTAGTTTAGTTTAGTTCACTTTAACTTTTTTTTTTATTCTAAGCCAACATTGATTTGTTGATTTAGAATCTATTTTGGAATAACAGTGGTTTGGAATGGAAAGAATAAAGGATTTATTGAATTAATTTTAACAAAATCCAATTTTACAATAGTATATTCTTAAATTAAACAATAAAATTGGAATTTAAAGTGATCCACGATTGAAGCTAAAATTGGAATTTAGAGAGATCTAGGATTGATGCTAAAATTGGAATTTAAAGAGATCTACGATTGAAGCTAAAATTGGATAAAAAAGAGATCTAGGATTGATGCTAAAATTGGAGTAGAAAAAGATCTACGATTGAAGCTAAAATTGGAGTTGAAAGATCTATAATTGAAGCTGAAATTGAAGTATAAAGAGATTTACGATTGAAGCTAAAATTGAATTATAAAAAGATCTACATTTGAAGCTAAAATTGAACATGAAAGAGATCTATAATCAAAGCTAGAATTGGAATATAAAGAGATCTTCGATTGAAGCTAAAGTTTGGATTATAAAGAGATCAATGCTTGAAGCTAGAATTGGAATATAAGTAGATCTACGATTGAAGCTAAAATTGGGGTATAAAAAGATCTACAATTGAAGCTTAAATTGGAGTATAAAAAGATCTACGATTGAAACTAAAATTGCAGTATAAAGAGATCTTCGATTGAAGCTAAAATTGGAGTAGAAAAAGATCTACATTTGAAGCTAAAGTTGGTGTATAAAGAGATTTACGATTGAAACTAAAATTGGTGAATAAAAAGATCTAAATTGAGTAGCTAAATTTGGATAATAAAACGATCTATGATTGAAGCTACAATTGGAATTTATAGTGATCTGGAATTGAAGCTAAAATTTAAATTTGAAAAGCTCTACAATTGAAGCTATAATATTCGTATAGATAGATCTACCATTGAAACTTAAATTGGAGTATAAAAAGATCGACAATTAAAGCTAATACTGAAGTATGAAAAGATCTACAATTGGAGCTAAAATTTGAATTTAAAGATATCTACAATTGAGGATTAAACGACCTACACCTGAAGCTAAAATTGTAATTTAAAGAGATCAACGATTGTAGCTAAAATTGGAGTATAAAAAGATCGACAATTAAAGCTAATACTGAAGTATGAAAAGATCTACAATTGAAGCTAAAATTTTAATTTAAAGAGATCTACAATTGAGGATAAAATTGGGGTACAAACGACCTACACCTGAAGCTAAAATTGGAGTATAAAAAGATCGACAATTAAAGCTAATACTGAAGTATGAAAAGATCTACAATTGAAGCTAAAATTTTAATTTAAAGAGATCTACAATTGAGGATAAAATTGGGGTACAAACGACTTACACCTGAAGCTATAATTGGAGTATAAAAAGATCTACCATTGAATTTAAAACTGAAGTATGAAAAGATTTACAATTAAATCTAAAATTTTAATTTAAAGAGATATACAATTGAAGCTAAAATTGGAGTATGAAAAGATCGACAATTAAAGCTAAAACTGAATATGAAAAGATCTAAAATTGGAGCTAAAGTTTGAATTTAAAGATATCTACAATCGAGGATAAAATTGGGGTACAAACGTCCTACACCTGAAGCTAAAATTGGAGTATAAAAAGATCTACCATTGAATTTAAAACTGAAGTATGAAAAGATTTACAATTGAAGCTAAAATTGAAATTTAAAGAGATATACAATTGAAGCTAAAATTGGAGTATAAAAAGATCTACAACTCATGCTTAAATTGAAATTTAAAGAGATCTACGATTGAAGTATGAAGAGATCTATGACCAAAGCTAAAATTGGGTTATAAAAAGATCTTCGACTAGATATAAAATTGAGCATAAGAATACCTATGATGAAAGCTGAAATTGGAGTATGAAAAGTCTAAAGAAGTTAATGCTAAAACAGAGCATGAGCAGACCTAAGATCGAAGATAAATTGAATCTAAAAGATCAACGATTGAAGCTAAAATGAAGGTATGGGGAGACCTATAATTTAAGTACAAAAATTATAGGACTCCCCATAAATAACTATTAAGCTTATACTCATAGTGTAAAAAGACCTAAGATTGAAGTTAAAGTTGGGTATAAAAATATTCGTATTGTTCCAATTTATTCATAAGAACACTTCTATTTTAGAACATTTTACCACTGTAATTTTATAACACATATGTTTGTGCTTCCAGTAAACTATTTGGCATATTATAATCATACATAATAGAACGATTAGAGCTTTTTTTTTGTCTTCTTAGATGCTGGTTATTATTTCATTTTCGATACGAAACTGGTCTTTTTCGCATCAATACCTGTTAAGCGAGATTGAATTTATGGTTTTCTTTTAAATTTTTTTTTTACAACGAGTATTTTTCTCAACAGCCCCAAAGGTGGTGTTTTTTATGATTATTTTTATTTTTTATGATTTTTTTTTACGAGTTTTAGTCAGTTTTGTTGTTGCTATCAAAATAATAACGTTCTCATATGTTGTTCTTAAACTAAATACGAAACAAACAAACAAAAAAAAAACTCTACTGTAAGTAGAGTTGGTGGTTCTAAATTTTAATAATAATAATAAAAATGATGATGATGACGATAATGATAATGACGTTAATTATTAAAATTGAAAAACAAAAAAGAAACTTTAGCTAAACAGAAATGAAAAATATCTTGTTTATAAATGACATTAATGAGTGATTAACTAACTGAAATATTGGCCAAAAGCGTTTTCAAATGTAGTGACTCCTCTTCTTTGTATACATTTTTACATCTTTAGGCTTTAAACAATATACAACAAACAATTAATAATTCTTTTGAAATCATTTGTCAAAAATGTGACAAAATGTTTCTTTCTACAATATAAAAAAAAAATAATAAAATTTTTTAAAATTGTTTAGATACTCGTATTTATAGACATAAAAGATCAATAATAAAATACAATACATATCAAAAATATATGTATTATCATCACTGCCTTTTCACTTGTCAATGCCTTTTTTTTATTTAATTTTTTTTGTTGTTTGGTTTCGTTATGAAAATTTTAAAGTTTATTAAACTTTTCAACAACTTTTTTTATACAACATTATTTTTGATTTAAAACTAGTTGTTGTAGTTGCTGTTGAAATCATTTCTGTTGTTTTTGTCTAAAAATATCAAAGTTTAAATTTTATATTTTATTGTTTATTTTTATTTTGTTGTTGTGGAGTTGTTTTGCCTAGTTTTGCATCACTTTTGTTTTTTTTTTCAGTTTTGTTCTTTTATTAAACTGTTTTCTGTGTGTCTTTAAAAGGCTACTTTAAAGGAGTTAATTCATTTTGAACCAATTTAGAACTAAACTAATTTAGTTTTAAAATTGGAGAATGAAAAGACCTACGACTGGTTCTAAAATTGGAGAATGAAAAGACCTACAATTTACGCTAAAATTGGACAATGAAAAGTACGATTGGGGCTCAACTTGGAGAACGAAAAGTCCTACAATTGGGGCTAAACTTGGAGAATGAAAAGACCTACGATTGGGGCTAAACTTGGATAATGAAAAGACCTACGACTGAGGCTAAAATTGGAGAATGTAAGACCTGCGATTAGGGCTAAAATTGGAGAATGAAAAGACCTACGATTGAGGCTAAAAGTGGAGGATGAAAAAATCTAAGATTGGGCTAAACTTGGAGAATGAAATGACCTACAATTGAGGCTAAAATTGGAGAATGAAATGTCCTACAATTGGGGCTAAACTTGGAGAATGAAAAGACCTACAATTGAGGGTAAAATTGGAGAATGAAATGTCCTACAATTGGGGCTAAACTTGGAGAATGAAAAGACCTACGATTGAGGTTAAAATTGGAGAATGAAAAGTTCTACAATTGGGGCTAAACATGGAGAATGAAAAGACCTACGATTGAGGCTAAAATTGGAGGATGAAAAGACCTACAATTGAAGATAAAATTGGAGAACGAAAGGACCTAAGATTGGGACTAAACTTGGAGAAAGAAAAGACCTATGATTGATGCTAAAATTGGAGAATGAAAAGACCTACAATTGGGGCTAAACTTGGAGAATGAAAAGGCCTACCATTAAGGCTAAAATTGGAGAATGAAAAGACCTACGATTGAGGTTAAAATTGGAGAATGAAAAGTCCTACAATTGGGGCTAAACTTGGAGAATGAAAAGACCTACGATTGGGGCTAAAATTGGAGAATGAAAAGACCTACGATTGAGGCTAAAATTGGAGAATGAAAAGACCTACGATTGGGGCTAAAATTGGAGATGAAAAGACCTGCGGCCGAGGCTAAAACTAGAGAATAAAGACCTACAATTGAAGCTAAAATTGGAGAATGAAAAGTCCTACAATTGGGGCAAAACTTGGAGAATGAAAAGACCTATGATTGGGGCTAAAGTTGGAGAATGAAAAGACCTACAATTGGGGCAAAACTTGGAGAATGAAAAGTCCTACAATTGAGGCTAAAATTGGAAAATGAAAACCCTACGATTGGGGCTAAAATTGGAAAATGAAAAGACCTACGATTGGGGCTAAACTTGGGGAATGTAAAGACCTACGAGAATGAAGAGACCTATGATTGAGGCTAAAATTGGAGATGAAAAAACCTGCGATCGAGGCTAAAATTAGAGAATAAAGACCTACAATAGAAGCTAAAATTGGGGAATGAAAATACCTATGATTTGGGCTGACATTGGAGAATGAAAAGACCTTCGATTGAGGCTAAAATTGCAGATAGAAAAGACCTAAAATTCAAGCTAAAATTCGATAACGAAAAGACCTACGATTTTGGCCAAAATTGGAGAATGAAAAGACCTACGATTGAGGGTAAAATTAGCGAATGAAAATAAAAAGTCTTACGATTGAGGCTAAAATAAGGGAGCCATAAGTATGACACCTGCAGAGGGTAGAGTCCGGCATTATTATAAAGTATAGCATATCAGAGAAAGCTCCCAAGTCACTGGTTTAAGAATTTTTTCTCAGGGAGTGCTAGTCTGGAAAACTGGCCATGTACTTCCTTTAAACATCTGCGAATACTGAATGGAAAATTTTGTTATTGCAAATAAAAGCACAATTCACATACACACACACAAACAACAAAAATAAAGGTTGGGCTGGTGTTGGCTGCCTCGTTGACTGACTGACTGGCTGAATGAATGAATGGCTTGGCTGTGTGCTGATTTTGCTGCAAGTACCCAGTTATTGTAGACTGACTATTCGGCCGGTCGGTTGGTTGGTCGTTCGAAGTTATTGTATTCTATTTTTATAGAGCAATGATGTGGTTAGTGGCGGTAATTTCGGTTGATTGTGTGTTGGTGGTTCAACCCAAATTTGGCTAATAAACGGGTTTTGCAAATTCACACAAAAAGCACCAAAAACCCCAAAAATAAAACAAAAACTCCAAAATAAAAATTTGTACACTTTCAGTTTTTAAATGCTGCCATAGTTTGGCCATCCGAAGCAAGCCAGCAAGCTGGCAAGGCAAGGCAGCCTGGTTGACTGGCAGCAGCAGCCTGTGCCGAACTGCTGCACCACTCACTACTCTACAGTAATGGTGCATGCTACTCGTCATTGTTGTACAATCGAGTCTAGTGCAGTTTAATAGGTTGGAGATTAAAATTTTAAATTTAGTAGTTTTATTTATTTTTTTTGGTATATTTTTGTGTAAAGCTGGTTACGAGTTTTTCCTACTCATTGCCATTGTGAAAAGGTCAAATGTCAATAAGTTTTTAAATGCACCAACTCAACTCATTTACACAAACATTTATACATATACAAATTATGTATTACCATAAACGAGGATGACGTTTTATATTCATTTATTTATTTATTTTTATATATTTTTTTTGTTGGTTCTTTTAGTTTTTGTGTTAAATTTATCTGTGTATTTGTTTAAGTATCTCTGGGTACGAGTTGTTTGTATCTAGTTCACTAGAAACATGTTTAAAAATACACACCCAATGTGAAATAATAATAAAATTGTTCTATAGTTTAGTTTTTAATGAAATTGAAAATGTTGTAACTCATATGGGTATTTATGTACATATTTATGTATTTATTTACAATATATTGAAACATATCCACAGATTTATTGTATTTAAAAGCTTTTTTTCTTAGAATTGCTTTTAAAATTGCATTATTTTTTTTGCACATACAAAATTACACTGAATGACATTACAATAGCATGTTTTAAAAGTTTCTAATAATTTGATTGATCTATGGCTGGATGTGGTTGGTGGGAAAAATCTAATTGGTTTTTAGAACTGTGTAAAATCATTTAATTAGAGCAGTGATCGACATAAAGAGAAAATATAACATGACTTACAACATGTCTGTTGTAATCTGTCCAGAACATGATCGGTTGTTTATAGGTAAATAAACGAAATAAACGTCCCCTAGTAGCTATGAGTGCCGGTCACTGATTTAAAGGATAACAAATTAAAACCCCGTGAATGTTTGTAGATAAGTGAAATGAATCATATTAAGCTTAATAGTCGTTTTATTTAATTTTTGTTTAAACCATTAAAATCACATTTATTTAGGCCAGTGTGTTTGCTTAAATGCCTGTCAATCAAAATATGTTTAATTGTCAGATAGAAATAAACAAAACACACTCACCCAAGTTATCTAAATTATCAACTTAAGTGTGTAATAAATAAATACATTAACAATCTAAATCTAAACCAAGTTAAAACATAATAAAAAATTTAATCTTACAAATCTTAATGTGTAAACGTTACTTAAAATTCAAATCTTGTATTAAATGCATTTTGGAAATTTCAAAGATTTATTAGCACTATATATTAAATTTACATTTTGGCTTTTAGTAGGAATCAATCAAGTTTTCTTTTCGTTTTTATAAAGCGGTTATCTCAAAACATCGTAAAGGAAAGAGGCTTGATAAACAACTTTGATGGCTTTACAAATTATATAAGATATTTTGGAACATTTTATCACAAGAGATTTTTAATTTTATTTAAATATTTACTACACCAAGATAGTTTGATAAATTGTTCAAAAGAAATTTTAAATTATCAATAATAATTTCTCCTAGTGTCAGAGTTTTTTTTATAATTAAGGAAAAACTCGAGAAACAAATAATGAAATTCAAATGGTTTTTATTTTTAAATGATTTGGACGGAAGTTTATACATATAAAACTTTATTATTATTTTGATTCTCATAATTTAGTTTTTTATTTTCTATTTTCTCATAATTTAGATCATACAATTTTAACTTGATCTTTTATAAAAAAAAACTAATTTTTAAAATGTGTGAAATTTTGTTTTTGCTATGCACATAATTATCACTTTGGTGACGTGATTTACAAAATTAGGGCCTTCATACAAAAATTTTAAAATTGTTTTCCGGTCGCGTATTCCATTTAATCCATGATTTCACCCTTTAATGTACTTTTCTAATAAAAGTACACTTTACGGTACTTTGCAACAAAAAGAACCTGAAAGGTACTTGTATAGAATAGAAAATGCTGCTTTCTAAAACAGAAAAAATACTTTTATAGAATAGAAAAAGTTCTTTTCTAGAATAGAAAAAGTACTTTTCTAAAATAAAGATTTACAAAAAGTACTCTTTAGGGTACTTTTCTATAAAAGTACTTTTCTATAAACCCTTTTTATAGAACAAAAAGAACCTGAAGGATACTTGTATAGAATAGAAAATGCAGCTTTCTAAAGCGGAAAAAGTTCTTTTCTAGAATAGAAAATGTTCTTTTCTAGAATAGAAAATGTTCTTTTCTAGAATAGAAAATGTTCTTTTCTAGAATAGAAAATGTTCTTTTCTAGAATAGAAAATGTTCTTTTCTAGACTACAAAAAGTACTTTTTAAGGATAGAAAAATTACTTTTCTAGAATAAAGTTTCTACAAAAAGTACTCTTTAGGGAACTTTTCTATAAAAAGAACCCTTTAATGTACTTTTCTATACAAAATACCATTTCAAAAGCTTTTCCTTTAAGTACTCTTTACGGTACTTTTCAACAAATATAACCTGTTAAGGTACTTTCCTATGCAAATCACCGTTTAATTCACATTTCTACAATGTAACTTTAAAATTTATTTTCTAACGAAATTAGCTTTAAAGTATTTTGCCTATAAAAGTACTTATTTGGCACTTTTTTAGACTAGAAAATATACTTTTCTATAAATGGAGCTTTAGAAGGTAATTTTACAGAAAAGAAAATGTTATTTTTTTATAAAGGTATAGAATAGAAAAAGTAACTAATCTAGAAAAGTACTTTTCTAGATTAAGAAAAATACTTTTTTAGAATAAAGCTTCTATAGAAAGTACCTTTTAATGCTCTCTCTTGAAAAAAAGTACTCTTTACGGTACTTTTCTATAAAAAGAAGCCTTTTTCTTTAAAAAAATACCATATAAACAACTTTTCTATAAAAAGTATATTTTAAACGACATTCCAACAAAGTACATTACAAGTACAATACTTTTCTCAAAAAATAGTACTTTTCTGCAAAGTAACTTTTAAAATACTTCCCAAAACATTCACACAATTGATTTAACATAAACTAATTGTTACTTTTTTTTTGTCAGTTCTTGGGTACGAAATTGTTCGAAGTATTTATCCAACAAATATTGATAATTAGGAAAATTTACTATAAGAATTCCACGCTTAAATAAATAAGTTGATTTTTCTTAAAAATACTTTTCAGCTTCAATTTATTTTTAAAATCTAGCCCATTTATAGCTTCATGAAGGTATTAAGTAATTTTCTTGGAGGTATGAATTATTTTATAAAAAAAACAATTAAGAGTGCTATATTCGGCTGTGCCGAATCTTATATACCCTTCACCAAACTATAATTCAAAATTTTAAATATTTTTAGGTAAACAAAATTTAATTTTTTTCCAGTTGTTTTTTTAATTTTTTGGAAAAAAAATTTTTCGATTATTATTTAAAATATTTTTTTTTTAAATTTTAAAATTTTTTTTTTAAATTTTAAATTTTTTTTTTGTTTTTTCAATTTTTTTTTTTGTAAAAAAAAATTTCGGGTTAAACATTTTGACGTTGCAAATATCTTTGAAATATCTATCATTAGATATCCATATTGTCTATATTAATGTCTTCTCGAAAGCATGTCTGACAGAATTATTGAAGATTTGGATCTCGAAGATATCTGGGGTCTTCAGAAAATTTATTTCAACAGACAGACGGACAGACAGACGGATATGGCTTAATCGACTCCGCTATTTATAAGGATCCAGAATATATATATATACTTTATAGGGTCGGAAATGAAGAAATTACAAACGGAATGACAAACTTATATATACCCTTCTCACGATGGTGAAGGGTATAACAAGAAAGAGAGCTTTATTCGGCTGTGCCGAATCTTATATACACACAGTCAGAAGTGAGTAAACACCAGTGAATTTTTCGTTTTTTTTTTCAGATCATAGAACCGAATCTATTACTCAACTCAATCTCCAAGAAACCGAAACTTTAAAATTTTAATCGATGGATACATTAAAAAAATGAAATAATTTTTGATGCTTACTCACGTTTGAGGCTCACTGTATATACCCTTCACCAAATTATACTTTAAAATTAAAATTTTAAATATTTTTTGGTAAACAAAAAGTTGTTTTTTCATTTTTTCTAAAATTTTTTTTTCGAAATTGTTAGTAATCCAGATTTAGGTCCAAAATATGTAATATATCAAGGTTGTCCTGGATGAATTTCGGAGGTATTGATGTATGAATCGTGTATGTAAGTTATTTGGGGGCTTCGGAAAGGGCTTCGGACAGACAGGCGGACATGGCTTAATCGACTCCGTTATCTATAAGAATCTAGAATATATATACTTTATAGGGTCGGAAAATTATCACAATTATATAAACCTAGAGCGAAAATAATGAAAATCTGTGATCACACACATTTCACATCAAAACTAGGTTTTTATAAAGGAAATTCCAAAAGATCTAAAATTTTTTATAAGTCGTAAACTAAAGGGAAAATAAAGAAAATCTGTGATCACCCATATTTCCCATCAAAAATTGATTTTTATAACGAAAGTTCCAAAATATCTAAAATTGCTTATAATTCGTAAACTAAAAGGCCTAGAGCAAAAATAATGAAAATCTGTGATCACTCATATTTCCCATCAAAAATTGATTTTCATGAAGGAAATTCTAAAATATCTAAAATTGCTTATAATTCGTAAACTAAAGGGCCTAGAGCGAAAATAAAGAAAATCTGTGATCACTCGTATTTCCCATCAAAACTGGATTTTTATAAAGGAAATTACAAAATATCTAATATCGTTTATAATTGGTAAACTAAAGGGCCTAGAGCGAAAATAATGAAAATCTGTGATCACTCATATTTCCCACCAAAATTCGATTTTTATAACGGAAATTCCAAAATATCTAAAATTGCTTATAAGTCGTAAACTAAAGGCCCGAATATAATGGAAATCTGTGATCACTCATACTTCCCATCAAAAATTGATTTTCATGAAGGAAATTCCAAAATATCTAAAATCGCTTATAATTCGTAAACTAAGGGGCCTAGAGCGAAAATAAAGAAAATCTGTGATCACTCATATTTCCCATCAAAAATTGAGTTTTATAAAGGAAATTCTAAAATATCTGAAATCGCTTATAATTCGTAAACTAAAGGGCCTAGAGCAAAAATAATGAAAATCTGTGATCACTCGTATTTCCCATCAAAAATTGATTTTTCTAAAGGAAATTACAAAATATCTAATATCGCTTATAATTCGTAAACTAAAGGGCCTAGAGCGAAAATAATGAAAATCTGTGATCACTCATATTTCCCACCAAAATTCGATTTTTATAACGAAAATTCCAAAATATCAAAAATCGCTTATAATTCGTAAACTAAAGGGCCTAAAGCGAAAATAATGAAAATCTGTGATCACTCATATTTCCCACCAAAATTCGATTTTTATAACGGAAATTCCAAAATATCTAAAATTGCTTATAAGTCGTAAACTAAAGGCCCGAATATAATGGAAATCTGTGATCACTCATACTTCCCATCAAAAATTGATTTTCATGAAGGAAATTCCAAAATATCTAAAATCGCTTATAATTCGTAAACTAAGGGGCCTAGAGCGAAAATAAAGAAAATCTGTGATCACTCATATTTCCCATCAAAAATTGAGTTTTATAAAGGAAATTCTAAAATATCTGAAATCGCTTATAATTCGTAAACTAAAGGGCCTAGAGCAAAAATAATGAAAATCTGTGATCACTCGTATTTCCCATCAAAAATTGATTTTTCTAAAGGAAATTACAAAATATCTAATATCGTTTATAATTGGTAAACTAAAGGGCCTAGAGCGAAAATAATGAAAATCTGTGATCACTCATATTTCCCACCAAAATTCGATTTTTATAACGAAAATTCCAAAATATCAAAAATCGCTTATAATTCGTAAACTAAAGGGCCTAGAGCGAAAATAATGAAAATCTGTGATCACTCATATTTCCCACCAAAATTCGATTTTTATAACGGAAATTCCAAAATATCTAAAATTGCTTATAAGTCGTAAACTAAAGGCCCGAATATAATGGAAATCTGTGATCACTCGTATTTCCCATCAAAAATTGATTTTCATGAAGGAAATTCCAAAATATCTAAAATCGCTTATAATTCGTAAACTAAGGGGCCTAGAGCGAAAATAAAGAAAATCTGTGATCACTCATATTTCCCATCAAAAATTGAGTTTTATAAAGGAAATTCTAAAATATCTGAAATCGCTTATAATTCGTAAACTAAAGGGCCTAGAGCAAAAATAATGAAAATCTGTGATCACTCGTATTTCCCATCAAAAATTGATTTTTCTAAAGGAAATTACAAAATATCTAATATCGTTTATAATTGGTAAACTAAAGGGCCTAGAGCGAAAATAAAGAAAATCTGTGATCACTCATATTTCCCATCAAAAATTGGTTTTTCTAAAGGAAATTCCAAAATATCTAAAATTGCTTATAATTCGTAAACTAAAAGGCCTAGAGCAAAAATAATGAAAATCTGTGATCACTCATATTTCCCACCAAAATTCGATTTTTATAACGGAAATTCCAAAATATCTAAAATTGCTTATAAGTCGTAAACTAAAGGCCCGAATATAATGGAAATCTGTGATCACTCATACTTCCCATCAAAAATTGATTTTCATGAAGGAAATTCCAAAATATCTAAAATTGCTTATAATTCGTAAACTATAAGGCCTAAAGCGAAAATAATGAAAATCTGTGATCACTCATATTTCCCATCAAAATTCGATTTTCATGAAAAAATTCCAAAATATCTAAAATTGCTTATAATTCGTAAACTAAAGGACCTAGAGCGAAAATAAAGAAAATCTGTGATCACTCATATTTCCCATCAAAATTCGATTTGTCTAAAGGAAATTCCAAAATATCTAAAATTGCTTATAATTCGTAAACTAAAGGGCCTAGAGCGAAAATAAAGAAAATCTGTGATCACTCATATTTCCCATCAAAAATTTATTTTCATGAAGGAAATTCTAAAATATCTAAAATTGCTTATAATTCGTAAACTAAAGGGCCTAGACCAAAAATAATGAAAATCTGTGATCACTTATATTTCCCATCAAAAATTGATTTTTATAACGAAAATTCCAAAATATCTAAAATTGCTTATAATTCGTAAACTAAAGGGCCTAGAGCGAAAATAATGAAAATCTGTGATCACTCATATTTCCCACCAAAATTCGATTTCTATAACGAAAATTCCAAAATATCTAAAATTGCTTATAATTCGTTAACTAAAGGGCCTAGAGCGAAAATAATAAAAATCTGTGATCACTCATATTTCCCATCAAAAATTGATTTTCATGAAGGAAATTCCAAAATATCTAAAATTGCTTATAATTCGTAAACTAAAGGGCCTAGAGCGAAAATTCGATTTCTATAACGAAAATTCCAAAATATCTAAAATTGCTTATAATTCGTAAACTAAAGGGCCTAGAGCGAAAATAAAGAAAATCTGTGATCACTCATGTTTCCCATCGAAATTCGATTTTTATAACGGAAATTCCAAAATATCTAAAATTGCTTATAAGTCGTAAACTAAAGGGCCTAGAGCGAAAATAAAGAAAATCTGTGATCACTCATATTTGCCACCAAAATTCGATTTTTCGAAATGAAATTCCAAAATATCTAAAATTGCTTATAATTCGTAAACTAAAGGGCCTAGAGCGAAAATAAAGAAAATCTGTGATCACTCGTATTTCCCATCAAAACTGGATTTTTATAAAGGAAATTACAAAATATCTAAAATCGCTTATAATTCGTAAACTAAAGGGCCTAGAGCAAAAATAATGGAAATCTGTGATCACTCATACTTCCCATCAAAAATTGATTTTCATGAAGGAAATTCCAAAATATCTAAAATCGCTTATAATTCGTAAACTAAAGGGCCTAGAGCGAAAATAATGAAAATCTGTGATCACTCATATTTCCCACCAAAATTCGATTTTTATAACGAAAATTCCAAAATATCTAAAATTGCTTATAATTCTTTAACTAATGGACCTAGTTTAAAAGAACGGAAATCTGTGATCATCATATTTTCCATCAAAATTCGATTTTCATGAAAAAGTTTCAAAATATCTAAAATTGCTTATAATTCGTAAACGAAAGGTTTTAGAACGAAAATAATGAAAATCTTTGATCACTCATATTTGCCACCAAAACTTGGAAATTATAAAATATTTAAAATTGCTTATAATTTATAAACTAATAGAAATCTGTGATCACTTATATTCCAAAATATCTAAAATTTCTTATAATTCGTAAACTAAAATACCTAGAGCGAAAATAATGCAAATCTGTGATCACTCATATTTCCCATCAAAAATTGATTTTTATAACGAAAATTCCAATAATGTATCTAAAATTGCTTATAATTCTTTAATAATGGAAATCTGTGATCACTCATATTCAAAATTTATGAGAGGGTCCAGAATTTATATGAGGGATTTCAAATCAAGTGAACTTTTGAAATCGATATCTTCCGCTCGGAATCAAATTTGCACCAAGTTTAGTTCTATTGGATAGTAATTCAGACACAATTTTTCAACAAGATCGGTCACGAACTCTCTGAGTTAGAGGTTGTCAAAATTAGACATTTTGGTCAAACAGGTGTTTTTCTCAACCATGTAACTTATTACCAGGGAAACCAAAATATGCAAATGCATGTTTCTTCTGGTGAGTCTAATAGGCACTGGATAAGATACGTTTCAGAACTATTTAAGAATTTTGGCATCGATTTGTTAGTGCATATTTTTGCATATTTTACCCTTAAATGCATATTTTTGCATATATTTGATTTAAGAGCATATTTATGTCATATTTTTGAGTTTTAGAGCATATTTTACTGTTTAATAGCATATTTTGACTTTATCAAAAACAAATTTTGTCTTACTTAGGGGAGAGGGGGACACCTTTGAACACTTTTTGCTTTCTAGCCTCATAAAAATTTATGTTTTTGAATTATTGACTTTTTACATAATTTAACTAATATGTATGGAAATTAACTTTAGTTTAAGTCTACAAGTAACTTATTTTTAGTTCGATTTATATATTTTTTTATTTGTTTAATGGATGAAGTCATTATGTTCAAATGTGCCCCCCATACGGGGCAGCTTAGAACTTAACCGTTCTAAGTGTTAAAGAAATATTATTTTTTAAATTTGCTCCTATAACATCAATTGATGTCCAAAGAACATTTTCTACGATTTTTATTTGAAAATTTATGTCAACATTTTGTAATTTATTGCAATAATAACCTTAATTGAAAAAGTGACTTTATATTTATATAAAATATCATCAACAAATACCTCTCGAGTCCTTTTCATAACTTAAGTTCCTATTGTTTTTATGTTATATTTACTTTTTGTTATACTTGTTTTAGTTCATGTTATTTTTGTTTATTTTATGTTACTTTTCCTATTTAGAAATGAATTGTATTGATTTTTTTAAATAAAAGTATATTTTTTTGTTAAAAATTATGTAAAAGTTTGTTTTTTTTAGAGCATATTTCCGGTTTCCCTGCTTATTACCAATGGTTTTAGCTAAATGTTCCTTAAATGTTTCGAAAGCAAAAAAATAAATTTTTTTTCAAATACTTTTTTGATTTTTTTTTGGCAAAAGAAAGCTTAGGTCTTTTCCTTGAAGAGTTTTTGGTCGACTAGTGGGATGCTAGTTGGATATCTATCAAAATAAATGTTTTGTAACTCGAAACATACATTTTTTTTTTTGTTGCAAATTTCATCGACATCGATTTCAAAAGTTGGTTCACTTGACATGAAATCCTACATATATTTATATGGATAAACTAGAATTAAAAAGATTGCTGTAATTAAAAGTGCATTTCCAAGATCTCGAGGGATGTTTATTAATTTATAAATGTCAAAGAATATCACTTAAACACATTTATTAACCTTGTTAAGAAACAATTAACTTTAATAATTTATACCCATAAATTACTCCAACCATTCACTTCTAACGCTCCAAAATCTATATTTAAAACTAAAAATAAATAATACAATTAATAACAGTTTTACCAAAGTTTATTTTTAAAACGTTCAAACTTCATATTGCATTATTATTCATTTAGTTTTTTGTTACACTTTTATAAAAAATCAATTTGTTCTAATTTCAAATGTGCATAAATTAAGATAAACATTTTTTTTGTGGTGAACTCGTTAATCACCTGAATTCCATATAGTCAGTGTTGGCTTGATAAAACAAAAAAAAAAAGAAAATAATTCAATATAAAAAATCAAAGACAGGAAAAAATATATTAATTTCATTTAAACAAATTAATGGATTTTAAATAATTAATGAAATCAATACATTTATTAATGTATTTATTACATTAAAGCTTGATTAAATAAAATCCAACAAACTATAACTTAACTAGTTTTAGGCCTAAGAGATGCTAATGGAATTTTGATTAAAACATTTTTAAGGGAAATCTACAATATTAAGAAATTTCATGGGGAGGAGGAGGTGTAAATGAAAAATTGAATTTTAATAAAAAGTGGCTGATAAAAAGAAATTTCATTAAATAGTTTTAAAATGTTGTGTGTATGATAAAGGGAGTATATATGGAATTGTAGGATGACTTAGTGGAGCAGAATCAAAATTTTTTAGAAATAAAGCTGACATTTCTAAACGGCTGTAAAAAAAAAACTTGTCAAAAGTTCAAAAGGAATCCCGCAATTCCTAAAAATTGCAGCGAAAATTCCAAAACTGGTATTTTTTACAATTTTTGACATAGCGTCCACATTTCCTTCGGGGCTGGGAAAATACTTTGGGGATAAATACGATACACATCAGGGTTTCCAAAGCTGCTTTCCGTTTTCCCAACACGAGTTTAAAATTTTTACATGTCGAAACCCTATTTTGAGCCCCTATAGCGGCATTCTGGAGCATTTGTAGGGTCCATTTTAAAAAATGAAACTCGAATACTCCTTGTCTACGCTCACGTCAAATTTTATCCCGATCGGATAAGCCGCTTAGAAATGTCAGATTTATTTCCAAAAAAATTTGATTCTACCCCACTGAGGAAGGGTATAACAATAAAGCTCTAGCTAGTGATATTTTATTTGTAAAATCTAGTATTTCTGATATCTCTAACTATCTGGGGGTTCTTTATATTTATTTAAAATATAATTCTTGTATTTATTTCTTGACATTTGACATTTCTTAAGGGGTCTTTATGAATTATTAAACCAAAACTTATACATATTTTAAATCGATTTATTTCTATAGACCATGACAAACCTCATACCCCAAAAAAAACGTTAACACCTTTCCATTGTTAAACGATCTTGAACTCTCATATTTGATTTGAAAACAATTCTTAAATTAAAATTTCCATATAAAATTTATAATTAACAAATCACAATGCATGTTAAAGTCAAAGAAACAAAACAAACCTAACAACAAATCATTAAATAATAAGAGCAACAAAATGCAGCCATAAAGTACTTTTATTTATTTAGCAGAATCTCTGTGTTAGTGGCTGTTAACTGAAGTAAAACTGTTTCTTTCTGTTAGCTGCTTGTTATTGGCCATAAATACATGCCAAAACTTGTTTGGTAACATACATATTTAATAAGTTTATTAATAATTTTGTGTTGCAGCTAACAAAAAGCTACAAAACTGAATTACAAATAATGAACAAAGACACTTTATTCCGCAACAAAACTAAAAAAATATGTTTTTGTAGCCAGCAAATTATTCATTCATTTGAAGTTCTTTTTCATTCACCATCGAAACAAACGCATTTTGCAGCTTTTTTGGTGTAAAGTTTTGTTTAAATTTTTCACTGCTGCTGCTGCTGGTGATGTTGGTATTAGTGTTTGGCTTCATTATGCATAAATGCTCGTAAATACAGACGGACAGACATCTCTTACATATGTAGATCGCCCACGCGACCAACTTTAATATTCAAATGTCTATTTGGGTTTTTTTTCTTGTTGCTGTGGTGCCCAAAAGTAACCATTCAAACAACCAACCAGCCAGCCATTCAGCCAACCATCCAACACATCCAATATTCTGGCACAATTCTGCCTTGTACTTGTAAATTATTTTCGTATTGTTGTTGTTGGACGTGGTGGTCTCTGCTCCAGCGGCTAAGACCCAGAGATTTAAAGGTTTGTAATGCTTCAAGAGGGGCTTTATACTTCTGGAAGTTAATTCATGAAATCGTTTATTTTTTCAAAGGTACTTTGCAGTTTGCATCTCCTTAAAGCATCTGGTAAAGTACTTTTAAAAGCACTGTACTGTGGAAAAGCAGACTTATAGACAAAAAACTAAAAAATTCCATTTTTGGGATTTTTCAACACTTTTTTGGGAATTGTGGGATTCTTGATTACAAATTTAAAAATTGCTTTTCAGTTTTTCAATTTTAATCTATATAACTGTAAAATTTCATTAAAAAATATTCATAAATAAAAAATTAGTTTCAATTTAAATCAAGTAAGAGAGCTATATTCGGCTGTGCCGAATCTTATATACCCTGCACCAAATTATACTTCAAAATAAAAATTTTAAATATTTTTAGGTGAACAAAATTAATTTTTTTTTTTAAATTTAAAAAAAAAAATTTTTTTAATTTTTTTTTTTGGTGAAAAAAAAATTCGGGTTAAAAAATATTTTTTCCGATTTTGACCCATTGTAGGTCCAACTTACTATGGTCTCATATACGTCGTTGCAAAGGTCTTTGAAATATCTATCATTAGATATACATATTGTCTATAGTCATGACTTAGTAATCCAGATATAGGTCAAAAATCGAGGTTGTCCTGATTTTTTCCTCATATCTCAGTAGGGACGCCAAACGGGACTGGGTTTTACAAATACCGGGATTCGGGATTTTAGAAATGTAAATCCCGATCCCGAAAAATCCCGGGATTTTCGGGATTGGCATCCCTATATCTCAGCCATTTTTAAGTAGCAAACTTCTCGAAAGCATGTCTGACAGAATTATTGAAGATTTGGACCCCCAGAAATCAGAAAAATGATTTCAACAGACAGACAGATGGACATGGCTTAATCGACTCTGCTATCTATAAGGATCCAGAATATATATACTTTATAGGATCGGAAATGAAAAATGTAGAAATTACAAACGGAATGACAAACTTATATATACCCTTCTCACGAAGGTGAAGGGTATAAAAATTGTACCTTTGCAAAACAAAAACTCCATAAATTTTCTAACAGTTAAAAGTAATATATATTTTTGAAAAATACAAAACATCCCCTATCCATCGATATATAACATGTCTACCTTATGGTTATTACTTGCAAAATTAATTATTGAAAACTTAACAACTCGCAGAGAATTTACTTAGCACTGTTATTTACATTCATAAAAATGTTGCTATGTAGGAAAACATACTTTCTTATGAATTTCTATGTTAGGTAAATTCTCTGTGAGTTCTTAAGTTTTCCCTAATTAAGCGTATCTGAGAGAGAGCATTCTACGCTTCACCTTTAAAAAGTACCATTAGGAGAACGATATAGTACCTATAATTCAGTTCTCACATTTTGGTACCTAAATCTTATCCCCTATTCCTAACTCTAACTTCACTCAGATACATATCAGCTAAATTTAATGTTAATATAAGTTAAATAATTTAAAATATCAGAAAAGTACCATTAGGAGAAAAGTATAAATTTATCTTTTCCTCCTTACTACACTCCTTAAGTATGAAATTTAAAAATACACTACTCTATTGTGCTCCAGATTTGGCCTTGGCAATCGAGTTCCAAATAACACTTTGCCAGTTAATTGTTGTATGAATATAATAACTAGGGGGCGGATTTATATGCAAATGCATGTTTTTTCTCGAACGTCCAAATACAATGTAGACCAATTATCTATCCGAATCGCACATTTTGCTGCAAAATGGCATCGATTTGTTAGTGCATATTTTTGCATATTTTATTGATAATGCTTATTTTGTTATATTTTACTTCAAAATGCATATTTATATGCATATTATGCCAATTTTTAATAAAAATGTAATTTTCTGTCATTAATGGGCAATACATTGTATCGACAACAATTTTTTTGTCGAATTTATTATAGAAATAGCAGTAGATAACATTTGCTAACTAACTTCTTTCGACATCGAGAAACTGGCATTAAGTTCTTCATTGATTTAACAGTAATTGAAAATTATCATTTCAAAACATTTTTCTTCAAAAAAGTTTAGTTTTTTTAAGTATCAAAAATTCATTAAATGTATCGAAAAAATATTTGTTTTAATTGCAAATTCGATTTATAAGAGATTTCGTTATCGAAAGATTCACATACACAGTTACCGCTCCTGATAGTCATTTCTACGAGACTGTCGTAAACTAGTGATTTTGGAAAACTTAGAGACACTATAGATTACATAGAGACACTTAAGTGATAATTGTCTTTATGCTAGATTCCATGGGATGTATAAAGTAACCAATTGACTTCTCTCTGCATTACAAATAGCACGTCAAATGACCCAAAATATATAAATTGGAGTCAGCCAAGTGATCAGATATTATTTCCCTCTATAAGGGATACATTTACTAATTGCTTAATTGCTTGGTTATTACGAGATAAAAATTAAGGTTGGATGCTACTTTACAGCACGATCAAAATAGAGAAGCTCTAAAGATTATGGCTTTAAACTAGTATTCATACCAAGATATTACAATTAATATATCGTCCATCGTTTTTTCAGAAGAAAAATTATTTTAAAAATAGTTTTAGAACTTTAATTGTATAATTCCTGGTATAATTTAAAGAGTTCTAACTGCTGGCAACAGTGTTGTGTATATTTTTGGATATTTCGAATTCCATACTTAATTATTTTATGTTTCTGCACAAAAATATAAGTGCATATTTTTTAAATTTTTAGGTCATATTTTGATTTTTTTGAAGCATATTTTAGGCGCATATTTTCCAATAATAAATGCATGAAAATCCGCCCCCTAATAATAACCAATGTTTAAAATCGTATCAAAATTGGGTTATTAAATTCAAATAATATGTATTTTCCCGTTTTTTTCCCATTGCGATGATAATGTTTTATTGAAATAAATTTCTATATCGTGGTGGGAGCTCACAATATGCCAGTGTCAATAAACAAAATTTTTATCCCTTAAGGGTTCGAATTTCCAAAAAGTACCAAATTATATTTGTTTTTTTTTTTGATACGTAGAGAACACGTTTTACAATTTGTTTCTATGTTTATTCGCTTAGAAGATAAATATGGTGCCAGAAAAGTAAGAAATTATAGTTTTTACCCGTTTTCTCCCCTAAAAGGTTCGTATTACAAAAAAGTACCAAACACCTGTCAACTTATTTTTTTACTGGAGTAACTTGCAATTTTAAGTTTTTTTTTTCATCTTTATTAGTTTTGAATATTTACCCGTTTTTATAACCTAAACGTTCGAATTACCAAACATCCCTTCGTAGTGGAACGTTTTGTGGAGTGAGGAACCCGCAGTTAAAATTTCATGCTTTTAGCTTCAGTTATTTTATGATTCTAATAGTGATCTTCAGGGAAACCAGAAATATGCTCTAATAAAAGCCTTTTAAGCGCTTTAAATATGCAGTAAAAACTTTAAAATATGCTCTTAAAATTTAAAAAATATGCTCTTAAAAAAACAAACTTTTACATAATTTTTAACTAAAAAATATACTTTTATTTAAAAAAATCCATACAATTCATTTCTAAAAAGGTAAAGTAACATAAAATAAACAAAAATAACATGAACTAAAACAAGTATAACAAAAAATAAATACAACATAAAAACAATAAGCTATGAAAAGGCCTCGAGAGGTATTTTTTGATGATATTTTATATAAATATAAAGTCACTTCTTCAATTAATAAATTACAAAATATTGACTTAAATTTTCAAATAAAAATCGTTGTCTATTGGATCTGAAAACATTTTTATAGATAGAAAATGTTCTTTCGACATCAACTGATGTTATAGGAGTAAATCTAAAAGACAATATTTCAAAATTCGATATTTAGATGGTGCTATTATTAAAATAGTGCTTATTTTGTATTAAAAAAAAGTAAAAACCTGTAACACAACAGCGAAAAATAAGTAAGACAAAATTTGTATTTGATAAAGTCAAAATATGCTATTAAATAGTAAAATATGCTCTAAAAACGCAAAAATATGACATAAATATGCTCTTAAAGCAGATATATGCAAAAAAAATGCATTTAAGGATAAAATATGCAAAAATATGCACTAACAAATCGATGCCAAAATTCTTAAATAGTTCTGAAACGTGTAAATATCTTATCCATGTGCTCATTAGGCTCACCAGAACAAACATGCATTTGCATATTTTTGTTTCCCTGGTGATCATAATATGTTTTGACTACAATGTTTACCACAACCATGTTTTTTTTTCTCTGCGTGCAGTTGTTGTCACCCTGGTTGATAAATTGATTTTCAGAATTCTTAAAAGATTTTATTCTTTTTAAACCTGCCACTCTGCGGCTTTTTAGGTTGTTTAGTTTAGTGCAAATGGACAATACACGTACAAGTACAATACGCTCATTCATTCACTCACTAACTCAGGGTATTAAGTGAAAAAGCAGCAACCAATTGAAGCACACACTTTTAGTACCCAGTTTGAATGATTTTTATACCCTTCACCATGACATATAAGTTTATCATTCCGTTTATAATTTCTACAGTTTTCATTTGTGAATGCAAAATTGCCCTGCATTTGGCTGAACGTTTTGAAATTGCTGCATGCTCTTGTTGAGTTTTACAACAATCTTCATGGAGTAATGCCCCGCCCAGGTCTGGCCTGTGCGATTTTTTCTTCAGTGTCAAAATCACCACTTCTGAACCTCACAAACCACCATCTCTCGCACACATACACTATGCTTCAGCCGCACTTTTTTTCAAAATTAAAGAAGTAAAGCAAAACTTCCCGCTTAGTTGGCAAATAATTAGACAGCAAAAAAACTTGGTTGTTTACACTATAATGTTCAGTAACTAAGTGAGAATAAATAACAGATATGTACCCTTCATTGTCGTCATTAGAACAGCTTTCAAAAGATACGCCATCTATTGCAAATCCCCCATTATTAAGTCATACACCCAATGTAATGATTCATCATGAACATGATTGCCATAAACATAAACTTATATGATGGCTACAATCATGTTACTGATAACCTAAACATGTTATGGTTACCGCAATCATATACATAATTAGAATAACCATAATATTGTAAAAAACTTGTAAAAATCTTGAAATTGTTATTTTATACATGAACAAATATATTCTTTCTCTTCGTATATACTTTGGTGAAGGGTATATACGATTCGGCCCAGCTGTCTCTTACTTGTTTTCTATTTGTGTTGTTAAAATTTAGCTGATATAGCTACAGGCTGGTTAACTAGTTGGACTTGTGATTTTAAAAAGATTTAAACAGTCTATGTATGAGCTTTAAAGACTTGACGTTTATTTCAGATTCAACAACTAACAGCTGTAGTTATATAGACAACAGCAGCAGCAGCTCATAGAGAACTTACGAAATAGTTTATGAATATAAAACGCCATCATTTCAAGTGTCATTGAGACTTGTTTAGGCGCCACATCTCTCTCTCTTTGTATTTAACTTTAAAGCTTTAGAGAAGAAAATAACAAAAACCCACAAATTACAGTCTGTGCTCGAATGCATTTTTTCAAAAGCCAGCATTAAAACAAAAAAGTACTAAAAATAGAACAGATTTTTTTTTCCAGCAGTGGTTGTTTTTGTCAAGTTTATGCAAATGTTACAACAATTTGTAGTTTTTTCGTTTTGAGGCAAAAACTTGTATGCAGTGGCGTTGCATTGCAGCCTTAATAAATTGCATGTTGTTCAATGCATTTGAATTGAATTTGTGTTAGTTTTTTTTCTATTACATAAAGTGTTTTTTTTTCTGCAAATATGTTGTTAGCAGTTGGGATAAATAAATTTATTTAGTCCGAGGGTTGTAATTTACTGTGTTGTAAATAATTTTAATAAAACTGAATTCTTTGTTTAATATTTTTATCGTTACAAATAAATAATAATATTAATAATTTGTGTGGTAAATATTTTTGCTATTTGAAATGCTAAATGTTGTTTGGTTGCTAAATTGAAGTAATAATTATATTTATCTCACCTTATTAGTAGATTTTTAAAAGAAAAAAAATTCCATTTAATAAAGCATTTAGTTTTTTTTTTACTTTGTTTTCAATTGTTAGAAAAAATGCAGTAGGTTATAATTATTTTATACTTGTTCGTTAACTTAGGGAAATTTGCATGCTATAATTTGTTAATTGCATGCTTTGTAGTTTAATTTATCTGATTTCAAAATGTTTAGTGTTTAGCAATACAAACGATTATTTTTTTGTTTTTGTATCTCTACCAATAATTGTTATAATTTAAGTGTTTAATTTACAATTTAAAGGAAATATTTAAACGGGTTTAGGCTTAGGAGTTCTCAGTTTTCTTTGATATACAGCAGCAATAATTATATAACTATATATTGAGTATATGTCCTAAAAATGCGGGATTTACAATAGATGGCGTAACATATATGGGCAATTCCACGAGAATGACTACCACGACCGAAAACCCAAAAACCATTGAAACTTAAAACTAAGTTCCGAATTAGCAAATATTATGAAATGAATTTGACTCTGATTGTTTATTTGCTATTATAAAATTCTTTATTGAAACCGAATGAATATTTTCTATTAATTTTTTTAGTTTTTGTATACATATATTTACAGAATATATATTATCTTATTATAAGAGAAAAATCTGTCACGTACGGTATGTCACGTACGATATTAAATTATATTTATTATAAAATCATCCAAAGATTGTTTTTATTTAAATACAATGGATTGTAAAGAAAAAATATTTCGTTTAGTGTAAGAAATTAAATGAAAACATAACGCCTCTCACATGAACTTCAAAATGAGTTCCGTTTTATGTCACTTACGATATACCCTTATTTCGCTCGATACATATTTTGGACAACAATGTTTCGAAAGAACTTTTTATTATTTTAAAATATAGTACCCTCTGAATAGAACATAAAGACCAAATTATTTTTCAGATACTCTTATTTTTGCAAAATCTATTCCACTCTATAGGCATACAAATGTCACGTACGATGATATGGAATTACCCATATGCCATTTTGCAGGCTACATATCTGTCATTTATTCTCACTTATTTACTGAACATTGTAGTGTAAAGAACAAAGTTTTATGTTGCTTCGAAAATGTCGAATATTGTTACAACACAGCATCATATGCGTGAAGTTTTGCTTTACTTCCTTAGTTTGAAAAAGTGCCGTTGAAGCACACCTACTGCTCACCGAAGCATATGCTGAATGTGTTTCAACGGTTTCAAGTGGTATTTTGATACACAATACAAAGATCGAACAGGCCAGTCAAAAAAGTTTGAAGACCAAGAATTGGAGTTATTATTACACCATGAAGATTGTTGTAAAACTCAACATGAGCTAGCAAAATCATTGGTAGCTACTCAAGAAGCAATTTCAAAACCTTTGCGAGTAGCAGGATTCATTAAAAAGCTGTGAAATTGGGTACCATACGAATAGAAGCTGAGAGACCTTGAAACACGATTGCGTATGTCTGAGATGCTGCTTGAACGCTATAAAAGAAAATAATTTTTGCAACGAATCATTACTTGCGATGAAAAATGGATCCATTACAATAACCCGAAGAGTAATATCACCCGAATCGCCACCAAAGCCTAATATCCATGGCGTGTGATGCAGTTTTTGTTTCCAACTGTCTGAAGATTTTAAAGGTCTGCTTCCTTTAAAACCTTCTTTACCACAGAGCTGTAATGTATCATTGCAATATGTTTGTTAATGGGCGAAGCTTCTAATAAAGGATTCGGCGATATAAACTCTTCGGTTCTGGATCGGCTAACGACTTATTTTTATAAAGTAAATACAATGGATGCAATCCAAGGAGATAAATTCGTTGCCTCTATAAGTTAGAACTAGCTACTAAGTATAATCCGACAAGATAAATGCTTCGGCTTCTGTTGGGCTAACTAAGGATTTTAATTAGTACGAAGTAAGAACTATGGCCTCGTCTACTTATACTTTGTTATCTGGGAGAAAAGTATATATAGAATATGCGGGCAGACAAGTACCCGTAATTTTGATGTTGCAATATCTGTTAAAAAGTATTTAGAATGAAGTGGTTGGGAAGTTGGGAGACTACTATTTGTTTGGATCCATGAAGAAGGCTCTCTTTGGTATACGCTTCACTTCAGAACAGAGTATCCGATATTGGCTTGAGTCGTTGTCGGCCTCAAAAGATGAACAGTTCTTTTGGCTCGGAATCCATATGTTACCACAACGATGGGAAGAGGTCATAGCAAACAATGACCAATATGTACTTTGAATAAATTTATATTGTACAAAAGATTCAAAATAAAAACTAACAAGTAAGAAAGTATGATCGGTCAAGCCCGACCATATAATACCCTACACTAAGTAAAATAGTAAAAACTTTTTTCTTTTAAAATTTCAATAATTTATATTTTTGAGTGATTTTCGGAAGTGGGCCTTTTGAAATTAGGTAGTGTGATTTATGTCTATATGAAAGTTGACTATGTTGAATTTTGTGAGTATACCAACATTTTTAAGCGATTTATTCACGTTAAAGTGATTTTCGGAAGCGGGTCTATATGGGAGCTATTACTAATTATAGATCGTAACAAAATTTGGTGACATGAATTTTGTATATATAAAACTTATTTGGAGCGGAATTTGTGGAGATACATTTATAAATTAAATATTTATGACCGATAAAGTCGAATTTCGGAAGGACATTTGTATGGGGGCTAGGTGAAATAATGGACCGATTTCAGCCAGTTTCAATAGGCTTGGTCCTTGGGCCGAAAAAATAATATGTACCAAATTTGATCGAAATATCTTCAAAATACATGGACAGCCAGACAGCCAGCCACCCAGCCAACCAGACGGACGGACGGACATCGTTTAAAGAAAGTGATTCTAAGTCGATCGGTATACTTTAAGGTAGGTGTTAGACCAATACTTTTGGGCGTTACAAACATCTGCACAAACGCATAATACCCTCCCCACTATGGTGGTGTAGGGTATAAAAACCAATATTGTTACGTTTTTACTTTTTAAAAACGGTGGTTTATTTCCTTTAAATAAACCTATTCATTTGAAATAAGAGCTGTTTAGTGATTTTAAATTTGTGACAACACTTTATTTATTCAAATTTATACAAAAATTTAAATAGTCACTCTATTTTAATACACACACTTATATTAGACACTTTAAAAATTACACTGGTAATTTAGAAAAATGCACTGGTAATACAGTAGACTACTGATACAGTAGACAGCTGATTGCACTATTCTGCCACTATTTATACACACCGCCATCTTCCTGTAGCTTCATGAACTGTCTTAAAGGACAAAACTAGAATGTTCTATTCTATGTACTAGAAACATGAAATGAATCATATGTGGTATTGACTTCTTGATCTTAAATGTATCTTTATTAAGATGTCTTTACAAAATAAAATTAAAAATAATCTTCGGGGAAACTTCAAACATTACCCATTCAGCCGGATTTATTCGCCAGTGTCATGGAAAATTGGACATTTCGGTTGAAAATTTCGATGATATCTCTCTCTAGGAAGCACTTAATGAAAGACCCTTTATAAAAGCTAAATAAAACACGACACTATGTTTTCATAGGCCTAATCAAGGGCATTACAAGGGCATACTTATCTGCATACTTTCGACCACACAGCGGCGGCTCCTGATTCTGCCACATTTTGCATTATAAAAGTTCCCAAAATGATAATAATACGGTGCTACGATGGAAAAAAACTTGGAAAACGACCTAGCGTAGGTTATAGGGCTTGCTGAGTACATTAGAAATTGTGTCCAAAAATTTGCAAAATACCCTCAAATTCAGAAGTTATTCTGATAAAACCGTTTTCAGTTATGTCCGTGAACTTATCGATTTGTAACTCAGTCAGTCTCTGTCCGATTTTAAATTTTTAAACGGGGTTAAAAATAAAACTGAATGCGCTTTAAAATGCCGTAAATTTTTTGATACATTTGTTAGTTACAAGTATTGTTTTTTTAAGAATATCTATAAGAAAAACAAAATTTATAAATTTTTTTGATTTTAATCGCTTTTCATCTGAAAGGAAGCTTATAAAAAAGTATACCAATGTATTAAGGAAATTTAGTTCTTAACAAACCATCCATCGTTTTAATAATTCAAATCGGCTGAAAATTATAAAAATTATTAAACTTTTCATTAACACCTTTTTTAGTATTTTCGCCCCCAGCCCATATGAATAAAAAAAAACAAAAAACTATAAAAAAAAAAAATTTTTCTACTATTTTATTTACAAGGCAAATTTTGTGGAACTTTTTTCGAAAAAGTTTAATAACTTTTGCAAGTATAAACCGATTTTAACAACTAATATCTCGTTTTTGTCTACATAAAATCCATATCCATATAATTGTCTTTGTAAGTTTGTTTGTTTGTTTGAGCATCACGCCTAAACGGCTGAACCGATTTTATTTAAATTTGGAACATAGATAGATTCTTACTTGGAAGCGTCAATAGGCTATATCTTTTTTTAATGCTTGGACCAAAAAGAGATTTAAAGGGGGAAAACCGGTAAAATTGGTACCTTTAGTTCTTAAACAATCAAGAGTAAACGGCTGCACCGATTTGATTGAAATTTGAAACATAGATATTCCATTACTTGGAAGCAATAATAGACTATATAGTTTTTCTTAGCTTGGACCACAAAGGTACAAAAGAGGGCAAAATTTGTACCACCCATACAAAGTAAATAGTTATTTTCGAGTATCTGCAGAACTAAAATTGAGACTATCTTCAAACTTTACACGAATCAATTTCGTATCACTGTTTGAAGTTTAACTAAAAATGGGACGGATCGGAACAGGGGGTCTGACACCTCCCATACAAAGTAAATAGTTATTTTCAAATATATGGTGGACTATAATTGTGGAAATCTTGAAATTTAGTCCGAATAGCACCCTTATCATTTTACATGGTTTGGCTGAAAATGGGCGGTATTAAATTAGTGGGCGTGGCACCTACCATACAAAGTAAATAGTTATTTTCGAATATCTGGAGAACTGTAAATGTGAAAGGCTTCAAACTTCATATGAGTTAATTTCTTATCAGTGCAAGAAGTTAATAAAAAAATGGGAAGGATCGGAACTCGGGGTGAGTCACCTTCCATACAAAGTAATTAGTTATTTCTAAATATCTTGAGATCTAAAATTACTAGATTCTTCCAACTTTGTCTGAATAGCTCTCTTATCATTTTTTCTGGAGTGGATAAGTGGGCGTGTAACTTCCCATGCAAAGTATATAGCATTTTCAAATATCTGCGGAACTATTATTGCGACAGCCTTCAAACTTTATACGAATCAATTTCTTCCCAGTACATGAAGTTTATCCAAAATTGGGACGGATGGGCATAACAGGACACTGGCATCAACGTAATTTACACAAAGACTTTTACAATTAGATTCACTTGATATTCGAATATTTATATATTTTATCTACAATGGTAACAAAATAACTCATTTGAAGCATTAATTTAACTATTATAATAAATAGCTTTCATATCATTATAAGGAGTCTGACTAAAAATAGGCGAATGTCTTAAAAAAAGCTTCAAGATTTTTTAAAATCACAGGATATTTTTAAACCTTCAACGGCATAGTATGCAATTAATCACAATCAAGAAATTCCGGTATTAATTATATTAATTTATTTGCTTATAAAATCTTTTCACATTTTTTTATTTTACTTCGACAGGGGTAGCGAAGCACACCGGGTCAAGCTAGTTGTCTATAAATTACTGTGCAAAAAAGAATAGGGTTTCATAGACAAAAATTAAAATAACTATTGTTGAATTTGAAAAATTAGGAAAAAATAAAAAAGAAAGACAAACTATTTATAAAAACTTAAACAATTTCTAGGAATATAGATCTTATACATACATTTTATGAAAGCTTAATTATTTACCTAACTATAAAATCGGTCTAAAAATGTGTGAGTTAGAGGTACTAAACTACTACGACCTACCCTAAAGCAGTTTTTTCAAAATAACTAAAAACTTTGAGGGTTTTACTATGTCCTCACCTAGGCCTACAACCTCCACTAGGTGGCTTTTCAAGTTCTGGCAAAAAGTGTCATTTTGTAGCAGAGTGTAATTTTAGTTCGTGTTTCTTTATTATTTGGTGCAATAACTTAAAATTTTGCCAGTACTTTAAAAAGATAATTTATTAGTTATTAGTAGTCTAAGTTAGAGACTTACTTTGTACCACCTACACTACTGTCTCTTTGTAATCTATGGAGAGACGCTAGGGAACACACATGTCACTTAAAGGTGTTATCTGATTTGTTTTTAATACTAAATTAAAATTTCACTACAAGTTGCTTTTGGACAATTCCATTATTTTGTTTAATTTAAACATTGACAATCGAATTAACGAAAATAACACAATTAAAACGTGTGAATAATACTAACAGATAAACTTAATTTCTTCGCAGCTGAGAGAATTAAAAGAATTGAAATCTTGGAAATTGTCTGCACATTTAAAGCAATTTTAGGCTAAACATTTATTCTCAATTACTTTGATAACTTAGTTAGAAAGAAACGCGCTAAGAACTTTTTAATAAGCAACAGTTTTTCGAAGTTTGTATTGTCTGTTTGCAATTTAATTAGACTTGATATCCGTTACTAAACATAAAGTTTTAACTTTAATAAAATAAAAAAAAAATAATCAACTCTATATCAGTGTTAAAAATAATGAAATGATTCCCATGGACAACTAACAAAACTAGGTAACAACTAACAGCTAAATATCTATCATTACATTTTGTACTTACTAACACAAGAAATTCTATGAATTAAATATAATTTGAATTTTAAAATGTTTCTACGAGTACATAATACTTTATCTTTCTTCTTAATGTGAAATTCTAATGACTTTTACAATTTAGTGTATGTTTTTTTTGCCAACTTTTGGTTGTTTTGTTTTTAAATTTAATTAAATAGAAATAAAAATATAAAACTAATCTTAATGCTGATTTTTTTTTTCTTCTCTCGCTACTTTAGAGTTTAGCTTAGATATAGAAAAGTTCTCAAAAATACTTACGTTTATTTTCTATCTAGAAGCCATAACAATTTTTTATCTTTTTTAGTTTTTATTTTTAGTACCATGACCACTACTAGCAGAGCAGTGCGAGTACTATTTAAAACAGCAGCAAATATTATTTAATGTAATAAATAGTAGGTCATCTTTATTATTCATAAGTTGTTTTTTTTCGCAAAAAAAATACCAGCAGCAGCATAAAAACTATTTTATTATATAAATTATATTATACGATTAAAGAAAGTCATACATATTTATACAAGTATATGTACTTGTATCTGTAAAACTTTAGCATTTTTATCTTTTATATTTTATTTTTCATTTTCGGATTACTCGCACAAAAATCACCTTAAATAATATACAAAATGAATGTCGTTTTTATACTTAAAATATATTTAAGAAAAATATATACAAATTATATGTTTATGAATTGTACATAGATATTAATAGTATTAATCCTATACTAGGCTGTAACTGAATAGGACTACGCAACCTCGACCTCTCTAAATAAAAGCTTAGATGCCACAGGAAAAAATTTAAAGCCTATCAACTAGCTATTTATAGACAATGAACAGTGTAATTTCTAAACGTATAGTTATACCCAATCCCAGTATACTAATCAGCTAAGGATCACTTTCTGAGTCGATGTTGATCAAACTACAGGTCCATTATTTCTCCTAGCTCCCATACGATTGGCCTATCTGAAAATAGAAAAGCTCCCATAAATATTTATATAGATATCAAAACCAAATTCAGCACAAATAAGTTCTATATAAGCCGAACTCGCACTACCAAATTTTGTGACGATCGTTCCATAGTCATACATACCTCATACATAAGCCCCACTTCCGAAAACCGCTTGAACAAGCAAAATCTCTTAAAAGTTTTGGTATTCAAAAAACATTCAATACAAATATGTTATATACACACAAAAGTCATGTCACCAAATTTTGTAACGATCGGTAAATAAATTGTCTATAATAATTTATAATCATCTTCTCGGTGTAGGTCTTATGATCGGGCTTGACCGACTATACTTTCTTACTTCAGTTTTTACTTAGGACTTTAAAGATCAAGAGGAATCGCAAGGTCTCAAGGGGTACCTCTGGTATGTAAACAATTTTATCTTTACTGATTTTAAATTGTTATAAAAATTATCTTTCCTTATTTTTGCCAAAAATTTTCTATGAATTTTTTAATTATAAAAAATAATTTCCTACACTTTGATATACAACACTCTGCTACAAAATGACACTTTTTGTCAGAACTTGAAAATCCACCTAATGGAGTTTGTAGGCCTAGGTGAAGACATACTAACACCGTTTTCAAAGATTTTGAAATACCCTCAAAATTTTGAGATATTTTAAAAAAACTGTTTTAGGGTAGGTCGTAGTACTTTAGTACCTCTAACTCACACATTTTTAGATCGATCTCAGAATTTTAAACAATTATAGTTAGGTAAAGAATTAAGCTTTCATAAAATGTATGTATAAAATCTATATTCCTAGAAATTGTGTAAGTTTATGTATGTATTCGCTTTCTTTTTTATTTTTTTTTTCGTAATTTTTCAAATTCAAGAATAGTTATTTTAATTTTTTTCTATGAAAACCTATTTTTCTTTGCAAAGTTTTTTAAAGACAATTTTATATAGACAAAAATTATACATTTCTTATTAAAATCGGTTTATTCTTGCAAAAGTTATTAAACTTTTTCGAAAAAGTTCCACAAAATTTACCTTGTAAATTAAAAATTGTACAAAAATTATTTTTTATTCGTATGTGCTGGGGGAGAAAATACTAAAAAAGGTATTAATGAAAAGTTGAATAACTTTTACAATTTTCATCCGATTTTAGTAATTAAAACGATGGTTTGTTAAAAACTATTTTTTTAATACATTTGTATAAATTTGTATAAGCTTCCATATCAAAATAAGCAATGAAAAGCGATTAAAATCAAAAAAGTTGATAAATTTTGTTTTTCTTTTAGATATTCTTAACAAAAACAATACTTATAACTAACAAATGTATAAAAAATGCACGTAATTTTAAAGCGTAATCAGCTTTCTTTTTAAGCCCGTTTCAAAATTTAAAGTCGGGCAGAGACTGGCTGAGTTACAAATCGAGAAGTTGACAAACATCACTGAAAACGGTTTTTTCAGAATAACTTCTGAATTGAGGGTGTTTCTGAAATTTTTTGACACAATTTCTAATGTACTCGGCAAGCCCCATAACCCACGCTATGTCGTTTTACAAGTTTTTTTCCATCGTAGCACCGTGTAATTGGTCGATTCACAAGGTATCCTATCTGTCATAATGTTCTAATAATTGACGACTCGGCGGCTTGGCTTAACCGAGTCTTAGGCATTCGGCGCAGGTTACGGTAACACAATAAACATAGCATACATAGTAGTATTAATTCAGGCAATATTTTAGCTTGAAATGCAATAAAAACATTTTCAAACCATTGTGAAATATTAGAACATTATGACAATATGACATTATAGGATACCTTGCGAATCGACCAAATATGTATGTATATCATGCATTTCCATTAGTAACATTTATGGATTAAAAACATTAAGATTGAAACTCAACAGCATACAGAAAATTGACTGAATCTTGACTTTTTGTATTATATTCCCAGCAAAAACTTGGTAATGACTTGCAGTTACTGAACAACTTACTTTTCAATGACTATGAGGTAGTCATTGAAAAGTAAGTTGTTCAGTCTGAATTACTTAGAAGTAAGTTCGTAATGACTGACATATAATCGAATATATAGTACATTTAACTAAAAAACCTATCATACATGTTGACATTTGAAATTAAATAAAAGTCATTAAATATCAAAAATATCAAACAGTCACTATTAGAAAATTTCAATTTTAATTTCAAAATTTGACCCTAAGACCTTATAAAGGTAGTTTTTAACAGGTATGTCAAATTCTTTCCGAGCGCTGTCATTACGATTTCATGTATGATTGCATATTCTGGGCGTTTTTGGGTCAATGTTCACTCAATGTACAAGCTGCAGTTTTTGTTTCCAACACGGTATGAGAAATAAAAAGAGGGAAATAAATCTGTAACTTCTAATCCCTTAGTCCGATTTCAATGAAATTTGGCATGCGCAAAGAAAAAGTGTTTTCGAGTTTATGTTTTGAATTTTAACCGCATAGGCCTACCAGGGGTGCGGCCATTGTTCCCCAAAATACGATCCTATTTCTTCGTCTGAGTTCTGATTTCAAACAACTTACACATATAGAATCTCCTCATCGAGCACTACAAAAAACCTCGTCGTACCTATGGATAGGAATTTTGTCTACTTCTCTAAAATATATACATATAACTTTTGAAAATTAAAAAATTCATGGAATAGTTATTTAAAAAATATGACAAAAAATGCTTTTTATTGAGTTTTTCCAAAGATACAAATTTTTCAATTGAAATTAAATTTTTATTTATGAATAGTTTTTAATAAAATTTTATAGTTATATAGATTTTGCCATGGAAAATAGAAAACTTAAACCAAATTTTGAATTTTTAATCAGAAATCCCGCAATTCCCAAAAAGGTGTTGAAAAATCCCAAAAATGGGCTTTTTTGCTATGTTTTCAACATACAGATGGGCAAACAAACATGTCTATATCGTCTCCGCTATCTATAACGATCCAGAATATATATACTTTGTGGATTTGCAAATGAAAAATGTGGAAATTACAAACGGAATGACAAACTTATTACTCTTGCAACTCATGTTGAAGGGAATACAAATTGATTATGAATAAGGGTGTCAAAATTTTGCAAAATCGTTTCATATTTGTAAAATGTATAAGTTTCAGATGTTTTTATTTTTATTATTTGTATTACGAGTGATTAAAATTGTAAATTTCCGAAAGCTTAGTTCCTCATATCCTATGTTGTGCAATTTGGCTAGTAATTTATATATAATGCTCATTTATCACCTTGATTTTTGCGATCAAACCCAAAAAAATCAAACTGAAACAAAAGAAAGAGTTAACTGGTCAAACTTTTTCCGTGAGCTAGTCTTATATTCAAGTGTTTATTTAAGTTAATACATTTTAAACCGCAAACCTCCCCCCCCCACCCCCATTCAAATGTTGACGAGTGTAAATCGCGGAAAACAAGCAAATATGTATGAATGAATGGATTTTTTTTAGTAGAAAAGTACATAAAATTTAATTAAAAACTCTCCAGTAAGAAGGGTCTTCACACCACAATAAATCTCTCTTCATAATAATAACACCAACCAACCAACCAGCCAGGCAGTCAACACCAACAAAAATAATAACTGTTGAAAAACAACAGCAACATCGAAAACAAAAACAATAACAACACGGTTGTAAACTTTTAAATGAAGGAAACAACAACAACAAATAAGACACACCAACACACACTTGTAACATTGAAAAAAAGACCCATTAAAGGAACCGTAACAGAAAAATCATAAATTTTCGTAATTTTTTCGCATAAAGCTTTCATGGCATTAGCTTTTAAGTACCTTTTATGTTGGCTGTTATTGTAGTTGTTGTGAACAGTTGTATTAGAGTCGAGTAAGGTTGTGTTTGTTGTTGGTGTAATTGTTGTTTAAGCTTTGGAGTAAAAATAGTATGAAAATTGTTGCTGCTGCGACTTCTAATAAAATCGTAGAGGTGATTTCAGTTTATGCAGCTGTTAATAAGATTTGTACCCGTCGCTAGAGGTGGTAATGGTTCGGTGGCTGCTGCCTCAAACTTCTATGCTAATAATAATGCTACTACTATTGCTGTTAATTTGATATTTTCATATTTTGGACATTTTACTACTTTTCAGAGATGGCTAATTAAGTATTAAGGTACTTTTTTTCACGGGATTTCACATCAAGTGAACCAACTTTTAAAATCGATGTCTTCCGATCGGGATGAAATTTGCACCAAGGTTAGACCTATTGGATAGTAATTCAGACACAAGAACGGTCGAGAAGTCTCTGAGTTAGAGGGGGTCAAAATTTGACATTTTGGCCAAACATGTGATTTTTCTCATCCATGTAATTTATTACCTATTGTTCTTAGCAAAATGTGTCCCAAATAGTTTAGATAGGTATTTCTCAATCTTTCGAAAAAAATATTAAAAATCACTTTTTTTTTGCTCAAATGAAAGCTTAGGTCCTTTCCTTTAAGAGCTTTTTGGTCTCTTAGTGGGATGCGAGTGGGTTAGTATCAAAATAAATATTTTGTTACTCAAGACATACAATTTTTGGTCCCGATCGGAATACATTTATTTTAAAAGTTGGTTCATTTGACGTGAAATCCCCCATATATATATGTATTAACTCTGAATATGTTTTATTAAAACTAAGCATCCTTTACATTCAACATGAACAAAGTTATTTGTCTAATTTAAATTTCAGAGCTCAATCGTCACGGGTTACCGTTTTATATGTGAAAATTTAACTGCATATCTTAGTCCTTATTTCCCACACCTGCTATAGCTACTTCAACTTCTTATAAATATCCCTTTCTTCCTTTTTCTACTCAACTTATTTCAATGTGCTCCGGCATTTAGCTGTAAATCCTTAATTACTTTTAAATCATAAAATAAAGACAAGAAAATTGTTGAGAAAAAAAACAAACAAAAGCAGGAGAAAAATTACCCAAATCACGTAAAAAGTAAGTGAAAACCAACATTCCGCATAATCCAAAACAACAACAGCCAGCACAAACAAACAAAAAAATAATAATAAAAAAAAATAAAGGAAAAATTAAAAAGCAGCAACTCCCCAATGGTCATTTTGCTACTTTGTGATTTTCGAATGGCTTTTTTGCTGGTTGTTTGGGGTTGACTTGCAACGTGCTGGTGGTGTTAATGCTGCTTGCTACAGCTACTTTAGTTTATATTAGTATTATATTTCTACAACCAGCAAAAAAAAAAAACACCAACAAAAATTGGGTATTAACGTGAAAAATATTTAATTTTGCTTTAACAGTTTTAGTTTATTTGCAAATTAAATCAAACAACTACTATTTTGGCCTTTTGTGTTCTTTCATTATCAAGGGGCTGTTTGAGTAAAAACTTTTTTTCGTTTACTCTGAAAACATACTTTAGAATTAAGTTGCTTTGATTAAAGCATTAAATGTATTTATTTCAATTTAAGATAAAGCTTAACCAAGCTTTTTTTAAAAACGATTTATGTTTAGTGATTATCAAAAGATGGCTTCTTTAAAATAAATTTTTAGTAATCTACTGTATTTAAGGGGTACTGGCTGGTATTTGGGACCAAATCAAAATGCTAGGGAATAACTGATAGGTGTGCTGAACTGAAAAAGGGAGGTATGTATAATATACATTGTATATGCACCCAATAAATGTTTACCGTAACTGCTTATAAATATTTACAAGTGTTTTAACAATATAATGGTCACAGTAATTATGTATATGATTGCAGCAATCATAATATGTTAAGGTTACGTTTTACAAAATCCAGCCAAAAATGCATTTTTTTTTTGTTTTTTAATTTTTATAAAATTTCGATGGTAAATTTTTCTTAACACTTCAAAATATGAAGAACTACAGTGCCGGTCAAAATAATAGCACCACAGAACCTTAAAGCAATCAACATGGAAAATATTTTTATTTTCATAGTAATTTTAATTAAATATAGTATAAGATCGTTAATTAATCTCTATTTCTTCTATGAGTAAAGTTTTCTCTATGAAAAATTAAACTTGCAATCAATTATATGGTATTTTTAAAAAATACCCAGATTTTGTGCAGTCAAAATAATAGCACCATCGTAAGAAATTGTCGAAAAAATATAGAATATTTATGTTTTCGATTTCAAAATCGCCATAATATTATAATTTGAATTAATTTATATCGAAATGAATAAAATTAAAAACCAAAAAATGAATTTTACTTTTCTAATTTTTTTAGTAACAAAAAAAGTGGTGTATGTGAGCTCTAGTTTAAAAAATTATGATTTCTGAACATAGACCCCTTTCACACTAGGCAATTTAGTTGCGCAAGTCTCTTGTGTTTGTTGATGCCAGAGGTAATGTCGGGTTAAGGAGAAGAAAATTTTGCATGCTGTTTTGTTGTTGGGCAAGAGATTTGCGCATCTAAATTGCCTAGTGTTAAAGGGGTCATACAAATTAGCATAATTCAGAAAAAGACTATTTATAGATATTTAGAAATGGTTTTAAAAAACATAGCGTTGAAATGAAAATATAAATTTTAGGTTGCGAAACCGCTAATCGCTTTTAATCATAACACTCTTGGCCCACTGTTTCGAAAATCAGGCATTTATGTTCTGCATGGTGGTCAAAGTGGCGACTAGTGTTGCAGTTATTCGCTGACCATTACAAGAACAAAATTTAAATTATTTAAATCATAGAAAAGTTTTACCAATAACAATATAACATCCTCTATAAAGGTAAAATTTCCAAACTCACATTACCATTCTTGAACATTCAAGTACCAAAAAACTTCTTGGTCAAATAATTAAACATATTATATTGTTTGATATCAGACTTCTATAGAATGTTCTCCGAATCGAATTTCAACCAAAATTTAAGATAATATATTCATCTTTTCTTAAAAACACACAGATTTTAAAATTATAATTTGATCGTGGTTTTTCTACTATAACATTCGAAGAATATAGTGAATATGTGGAATAAATAATTCAATATTATATGATCAAATGCTTGATAAAATAATACTCAGATATAAATCAAAGAAATTATGACATTAGAAATGATCTATGGAATGATAAATTTACATAAATTTGGGTTTCAAGCTAAAAGGTCAATGTCGTGGCACAGGATTCGATATCCCCAAACACAATTTAATTAAAAATAGATGGAAAAGAGTCACAAAAGGGTAAAAGGAAAACAAAAATATTTAAGAATTTATTTTGGGGAATGAAAAAATATATATGGCATACAAGTTCGATACAAAATTTTGGAATCTTTATGGGTAGGAGGTGGTCGGTCTCTTTTTTGGCAATAAATACGAAAAGAAAAGGCAGCAATATTTTACTTTTAATAATAACGTGTTAAGAACGTTACAAACCATAATAATTGTTACTAAATTAAATTTTGTTCTGGTTAATTTTGTTTATTTTAATCCATTTCTATCTTGGTGCTATTTTTTGGACTGATGAAGGTATTTATATATTATATAGTTTTTCTTTAAAATTTGCATCTAATTTTCAAAATTATGTTTAAGGTTTGAAAGTTCATTGAATTAAGTATAAATTTATACAAAAATAACAAAAAGTAATTTAACAGTTTTTACGTAATATTATTATATAACAATATGAATGTTGTGGTGCTATTATTTTGACCGCAAAACACAAATTTTACAGGAGAAGGTTTTTTCATGATAAAAATATAGAAGGTAGTTTCAATCAAAATTTTTTTTTCAAATAAGGTTTTTTGAAGTTTCCTTATTTTGTGAGCATTATATGTGGCAACGCTTTCCACATTCCTAAAAATGATTTTTATTTAGAGAAATTTTTTACAAAAAATGTGTAATTTATAATTTAGTATTTAAATAAAAATGTATTAAGTATGTTGTGTTGGAAGTTAATGTATTAACTGAAATATTGCTTTTAAGGAAATGGTCCGAGCACACCATTGGCTCTTTTGGCAGATCTTCTTCGCAAGTTTTACATACATCCAGCCACTGTTGTCGTTTGTTAGGTCCACATTCAGAACTTAAACTCGACAGCACTTCTTCTTTGCGCATGTGAAATTTCATTCAAACCAATTTAACCATTTAGAAGTTACAGATTTATTTCCTTCTTTTTTTTCTATACCACTATGTGTCGCTTACGATAAAATTCGTTTACTGTAAACATTGACTTACGATAAAATCTTACCCCCTATAATTTTGAAATTATTAACAATTTTGATATTCTGAGAACGCTAAAACATCAGTCGATCCATAAAATTTTAATTTTTGCAAAATAAAAAGAAAAATAGAAAATGTCGCTTACGATAATTTGTCGCTAAGGGCTCGATATGGTTATTTATAGTGCTGTAAATTCACAGGTTTTTTCTTGTCGTTTATAAAAGTGAAGTGATTGGGAACTACTTTTAAATCTATAGAAATTAAATGAAAAAAGTTTGAAAGGTCAGAAAAAATTAAAAGTTGCTATTAGAGGTTAAGTGTAAATTACATCTAACACTTTAAAGTATCAAGAGTAACTACTATAAATTTCAGCAGCAATTACGTGCTATTCCAATAACCAGAACGATTTCAATGCCTTCATATTTTACACATTATTTTTGTATTTTTTTGGTCAATTTCAAAAATTATGTAAGTTTGAGAGTTATTTACGTCTATGCTTAATTGGCCAAACCATGTATGTGTAGCAATGAAGATGCAATTCATGATGATTTTAATAAGTTGCAAATGCCAAAGAAATTATTATCAATATACATAGACCGGCACCCTATTAGCGAAAACAATTCATAAACCATATCTGCCATGTGATCTTTTGGTTAGGGGTCATCAACTGTTTTAATTGGCCCCACCACACACACTGTTAAAGCAATGGGCAGGCAAAGAAATTTATTAAAACAAATTCATAGAATTTGTTCTTTAAGAGTTGTGTTTTATTTTCTAAAATTTTGCTTCATTTGTTTTGCAGCTTGTTTTATGCATGATTTAATACTCAACAATTAATTAATGCTGTATGTTGGAGCTGTTTTGCAATTTTTTTTTTTGATCCATCCATCCGTCTGTATCCTAAAGTTATGTTTTCTCATCATCATCAAGCATAAAACAACTGACTGGCTATCGCCGTCATTGTCATAATCGCCATAAAACATTCACAATTACTCCGAAAAAAATAAAAAGAATAAAGGCTCTTGGTTGGTCAACAACATTTTTTTCCGGCTTCATCTACTAATAAATTATTTGATAGCGGATTTTCTAATCAGAAAAATGTTTTTGTATTTTATATTTTTTGTTTTCTAATTCTATTTAATTAAAAAAAAAATGTTTTATTGTATTTAGTAGCTACGGCTACTGTTTTTACTATAACAGCAACTACTCACATACGTTAATTCGTACTCTTGTATAAATAACTTTACTAGTTTTACTGTATCTACTAAATACTACTTCCACTAATGTCGTCCGAGCATTGTTGTAATTCTCGAACATACATTTATGCCACTGTTTAAAATCACTGCCTGCTGCTCAGTGTCCAGTGCAAATGATACAGTGATGTTCAAAAGTTTTAAAGATTTTTAGGTTAAGCTTTCATATCTGGGACATCCATTAATAAAAGTCTGTTTAAGTTCTATTACCAAATATTAATTTGACAAATTACACTAAATAATCTTTGAGATCAAAACATGTCACATATGCGTAATTCCATATCATAGTACGTGACATTTGTACGCTTATAGAGTGGAATAGGTTTTAAAAAATAATTTAACACTTAAAAAACATAAGGTAGATATGTTATATATCAATGGATAGAGGATTTTGTCTACTTTTCAAAAATGTATATAACTTTTGACAATTAAAAAATTCATGGAATACTTTTTTGAAAAATATGACAAAAAATGCTTTTTATTGAATTTTGCATAGATACAAATTTTTCAAATTGAAATAAAATTTTTATTTATCAATATTTTTTAATGAAATTTCACAATTATGTAGATTTTTCTATTTGAAATGGAAAAATAAAAACAAATTTTGAAATTTGTTATCAAGTATCCCGCAATTCCCAAAAAAATCTTGAAAAATTCCAAAAATGGATTTTTTCGTTTTTTGGCTATAATATTCATACCAGGGGCGGGGTTATCGGAACCCTTTACAAAATAATTAAGAACTTATTGGGCCATCTAAAATGGGTTACTATATTTTGATATCGAGTATGCGATTTGAGAATTTTTGCCCTAAAGTTGAATTTAACATAAAAAATATGCATTTTTTGAATGGACCTGGTCCCGTCGGTATCAAAAATTATAAATGTTTTTTTCATTTCATATATTTGGCGTAAAGTTAGCTTTTCAAAAAGTACAAACTCATTATACATCCTCTTAGAAATTTTTTAGATAACTTAAAAAGAATAAAAGTACTTTTATCCCAAAAAAATTGCGAAAAATCGCCTTTTTTAATTTTTTTAAATTCAAATGCATGTAACTTTGGACTCAGCCATGATTTTTAAACACTTCTTTTTTATTTGATAGATCTATTGTTAATCCTATAAAAGAAAAATGGATAAAATCGGGGAATATTTGGAACCGCGGTCACCAAAAAACTGGAGTAGGGTGGGTAAAAATGTTGAAAATTAAATTTTCAAATGCGAATATCTCCTAAGCTATAAGAGATAATTGACGAGGTTTTTTTTAAATCGGAACACAAACGAAGAAATAGGATCATTTTAAAAATTGAACATACCTACTTTGGGAATCCCTGGTCCCGCTCCTGGTGGGCTCATGAGGTCCAAATTCAAAACTTAAACTCGACTACACTTCCTCTTTGCACATGTGAAATTTCATTCAAATCGGCGTAAGGGTTTAGAAGTTACAGATTTATTTCCATCTTTTTTTATTCTCATACCACTGTGTGTCGTCCGAGCATTGTTGTAATTCTCGAACATACATTTATGCCACTGTTTAAAATCACTGCATGCTGCTCAGTGTCCAGTGCAAATGATACAGTGATGTTCAGAAGTTTTAAAGCTTTCATATCTGGGACATCCATACACAGAGAAAACAGATTCGTTATAGCAACCGAATTTGTTGCCAATCGAATGATTCGGTTGCACACATTGAATTTTTAAGTTCTAATTACAGAAAGTCAGTTGATAAAGAAGAATTTCAGTTGAGGCAACCAAACGTTAGTTACCTCTTCCAAAATATTGTAGCCACAACTGTAAAATTCGGCAACTAAGACAGAATCATTCGATTGGCAACAAATTCAGTTGCTATAACGAATCTGTTTTCTCTGTGTAATAAAAGTCTGTTTAAGTTCTATTACCAAATATTAATTTGAGAAATTACACTAAATAATATGTCATTTAGCTTGGCAAAGATGAACTATGTAAGGCATGATTTCTTCGTACATTTATGATATGTCATTATTAAAAGATACAACAGTTTAGTTGAATTGTGTAAGGACATGACTAAGTAAGGCTTATTATGTCATGTCGAGCATGTTAGAGAAAAGCATGACATGACCATGTTTAAAAAATTCAATACTTCTAGGGCTTTAGTCTGTATTACAAAATAGCTATAGGGATTAATTCCTAGCTTCTTCAGATTTTGTTAATTTTTGTTCAATTCATTTTTTATAATAGCCGCAAAAATTTTCTGCTTCACTGTTTATTTGAAAATAAATATATGCACACATCCAAATACCTACATATAATATAGTTTTTGTGCCGTGTTTTTTTTTTTTTTTGTCTAATGCCCTTTTATTAATTTTCTGCGGAATTCTATTTGAAACCGGAAGCCATTAATTTTTGTTACTCCGTAATAAAAAAAAAATAAAAACTTAAACTAAAAATTAAAAAAAATATACATATAAACTATATGTAGTACATAGTAACTTTTAAACCTCCGACATTTTTACAGCAGGACTTGATTAGGTTTTTGTAGATTATTTTTTTATAAATTTTATTTGGTGTATAAATATACATGGCCCAGTATATATAAAAATGCACTCATAAAAATGAAATTAGTTAAATGAGCAAAAATATACAATAAATAAAAGAAAATAAAGCAAAAATCGTTGTTTAAACTTTATGAACTTTTGGGGTGTTATTCTAATCTCTTTATGCTATTTAGATTAGTTTTCATAATTTAACTAAAATGAATAATAAATATTAAAATGAGTCATACATATGAGTGTGTGTTTTGTTAGTCATCTTTTGACTAGTGAATCATATGAAGGGATAAAGTTAATTTAAAAGAGATATTCCGTACGGTATACCGAGATATAATCGTGTTAAAATATTAGGGTATTCAATTAATCGGGTTTCCGGTTTAATCGGTTAATCGAGCAAATAATTAATCGAGGTTTAGATTTATTCGGTTAATAATCGGTTAATTTAAAATTGTTCGATTAACCGAATAAAGAATTTTACTTTGTAACGGAAAAATAAATACAAACAAATAGTTTAAAGTGCAAAAAAAAGGAATTTCGGTTAATCGGTTAATCGACACAAATTAATCGGATTATTTGTTATTTTCAAATCGACAATTTCAAATTATTCGAACAGTTAACCGTCTAAAATTAATCGGTTAACCGATTAACGGTTAATCGATTGAATACCCTTTTAAATATAGAAAAAGTGATAAAAACCCACCTTGAGCAAACAAAAAATCGTATGGCCATTAAATTATTGATGCAGCCAGCCAACTTGACAAAACTAATGATGCAGAAGTTCTTATTTTTGGGGCTACTTTCACGTGCAATTGTCAGAAGTGAGTACCAAAGCAATGAACTGAAAAGTGTTGTACTGATTTATGAGCTGCTGAAATCTGACCATACCATTACAGGAAATCTGTACCGAACACAAGCGAGCATTTGCCGAAAATCACCCAGAATATGCGGCCAGACATTGAACTGTAATATTCCATCATGACAACGCTATGCCATATGTTGCTATACAAGTTAAAAACTGTTTAGAATAAAGTGGTTGCCCCGTCCGAATACTATTTCTTTCGATCTATGCGGAAGGCTCTCTTTGGAATACGCTTCACTTTGGAACAGAATATCTGATGTTGGCATGATTCCACCATGGCCTCAAAACATAAGCAGTACTCGGATTTCATATGTTGCCAGAAAGATGGAAAAGGGTCATAGCTAATAACGGCAAGAAACTATTGACTGATCATTTACCAGAATTTGTCAAAGTACATATTAAAACCGCATTTTTTTTTAATTTTGTTAGTTTTAGGGATTTTATACCCTCATGTATATTTTGGCTAAAACTTGATTTTTCCTAGGAACATGCCATTTTTCTCAAGGTTATATCTCGAAAACCAATTGGTATTTTGTTCTCCTGTCTTCGGCACAATTATTGTTATAGACTACCAAAATAAAGGCTGAAAAACTGTATCTAGTGCCTCAAAATTGCTAAAATGTCGAAACATTTAAATTTTGTATATCTTTTTTTGCAGCTTCCAAACTGTGGAAAATTCAACAAAGTTATCTTCAGAAAAAATATTTCTTATAGAATTATTCATAATTCCTCAGAACATTATAATAATGGAAAAAACTTTTTTCACATTTTCCAGCTGTATTTTACATCGAAAATTAGATAAATGTGGGATTAAAACATGTAAAATTTTTCTACATTTTAGCAATTTTGGGGCACTAGATTTAGTTTCTTTTACACCTTTTTTCTCCTAGTCTATAGCTACAATAGTGTCAAAAACAGCAATACAAAATAACAATTGATTTGCGAAATATAGGCATGAGAAAATTTTCATGTGGTTCGGACAAATCAAGTTTTAGCCATGAGGCCATAAAATCTGAATAGCAGCTAAAACTACAATATCAAAACTCAAATGGGGTTTTGTTAGTTTCGATAAGTACTTGAAGAAATTCCACACGTGAAGGAGTTTGCATTGTATGCGTTGCTCTGTAATAGTTGCGGCATGACTTTTCTGAAACTTTGGCTCTTCCTTCTTGTTTAAATTTTGTGGAGCTGATAGGGTATTTTATGGACAACGGTAGCTTTATTTACACCTGCAGAAAATATCTTAAATCCAACTACCAATTTTTCTTAAGTGTACTCTTCAATATTTATATTTGTGGAACAACAGAACCACAATATAATTTAATTTAAAGAAAATGGTCAATGAACCATTGCAATTTTATCACTGGATTTATTTTCTATTTTTTTTGTTTTCAATATAATTTTTTTCGTATTTTCGAAATTGGGCCATTTAAGCACAACATAAATTTATTTATTCCATAGCTTCGTGTTGTTCTTTATTTGTAGTTCAAAACAATAAAACACTAAAAAAAATGTGTGTACTACGTTGCACTGCTTGTCCTTGCTACTGATTCCTGGTACGTCATGGCTGCCACATTTAAAGTTGTGATAAAGCAATTGTACCACATGTATTTAAGGAAAAAAAAACAGGTAAGAGAGTTTTATTCGGCTAATCCGAATCTTATATACCCATCACCTATTGCTGTGTTTTTCTCAATAAACAACAAATACTTAGAAGTCGGGCGAGGCAAGGTCTGGACTATAAAGCGGGCAAAACTTCCCAACCACTGTGTGTTTTTCTGTAGTTGTCCTTATATGGGAGCTATGGCCAAATATGGGCCGATCTTCATAGAATTATGTACGGCGAAGCGATATTTGTAAGAGATTTATACGTTTTAAAGTGATACTAGGATCGCCCGGTGGCCGAAATTCGACCAATATTAAACGCTTTTTACCACTTTTATGGAAAGAATTTTTAAAAAAAATTATGCTCTGCAAATCTAGAGAAAATAACCTTTCAAACCATATATGTTTCATCAATATTGGTGGACAATAACATAATTAAAAGTGTACCACAAAAAAACGTGTGGCCTATTTATATATAAGATTAGGGTGTGGGCTATTCATGGGCCTATGAGCAAATATGGGCCGATCCAAACAAAATTTCGTTTTGTGATTTTTTTACAGGGAACTTATTTTTGGTGAATTTTTGAAAAATATAAACAATTTTCTAAGTTGTCTTACATTTTGGCCTATAACTCTGGTGTATTTGACCAATTTTGCCCATTTTCAGCAACAAACATTTCTTATCAATATAGAAAATTTGGGTCTTTCCGTCGAGTCCCCTATCGTGCATGCAACAGACGGATGGACATAGTTAAAGCGTCTTAGAATTTTACAAAAGTAATGACAAACTCAATATACCCCCAACTTTTTGGTAATGGTTATCACAAGTTGTTGGTTTTCTTTAAATTTGTGGTGTATTTTCCATTTCATGGAGTTGTTCGTTTGTATTCCCTGTTTTTTTTTTTTCTTAAATTTCATTATTTATTTTTTGGGTAATTGATATTAATATTATTAGTCTTTATATATCTTTGCTTTTATTTACTATTATTTGAAGTTTTTTTTTCTACGTTAAAAAATTTCTCAGTGCTTAATTTGTGTCAGTCAGTCAGCCAGGTTACTATGAAAAATCCACTGGCCTCCAGATTTTGCTATACATTCATTCATCCCAGTAGGTTTATTGAAATCTACCAAAAAAAGAAGCAGTAAGAAAGAAATAAAAAAAAAAATACAACAAAACATAAATTAAAATGTAGTTGTTAACCTGAACAAATTTATTATTTTGTACAACTTTTGAAATGAATTACAATCGGTACAGGAGGCCGACGACCCACTGCTGTGCGTTTGTTGGCTGGCTGCCTGCCTCTGACAAAAAAAAAGAAGAAAATAAAAAAACTTCAATTCATTTATTCATACACTTTTAAACGAACGCAAGTACTTTACTACTGGCCCATTCATTATTTCACTTTTATTTAGGTCTTTTTTTTTCTGATAGCACAATGTTAGTTGGTCTCTTGGTCTGTTTTTTTTTGGCGCTTCCCTTGTCCCTTACAAAAAGAATCCAGAAAATAAAAAATATTTTTACTATTTTTCAGCTTTACACTTGGCCCTGAAAGTCACAGTGGTTATGGTTAGGGTAAATTTTTCATAAATTATTATTTAAATTACAATAAATGTTGTAATTAATTTCTACCGTTAATTGAACAATCCAGCGGAAATTATTTTTATTTGTTTTACAGGTAACACGGTGTGTCCAGGCAACGAATGATTAATATTTATTAACATTAATATTTAGTTTTGTTTTAAGTCTTTGTTTGTTATAAGATTTTCCTAGTCAAATATTGGGGAAAAATTAGTTATTGCCCAGCTGGTGGCTTTGTGTCTTAAAGACATTGTCAAGAGTAATATTTTAACTTTAGTGCAAAGGTTAAAGGTCAAGTTTTTACAGTTTAGATTTTGTTATGTAAAATAAAGCAATTTGTTTTGTTTTTCACAAAATTAACTTATTTTCGATCCGAATTTCTAAGTCATAGTAAACCTAGCTGGAAAGACATTCGAAATACCTTTCATTTGATATTCATTGTCTATATATTAAACTCAGTATCTGGAATATAAACAAAAATATATCCAACAATAATAGAATTGTGTTGGCTTTTTGCAAACAGTATTTGACAGATTTGTTTTTCAATATCAAAAATCTTTTTCCAATATTTTTATTTTTATACCCCTCAACATGAGTGTCAAGTAGAGCTGAACGGGGAATCCCGTTCCAGAAAGTCCCGAGGTTTTCGGGATTTATTAAATCCCGGAGCCCGGGATTTTTTAATTTTAAATCCCGGGATTTTCGGGATTTCCCAAATCCCGTTTTTCATAAATAAATAGGGGAATATCGCAAAGTTATGTTCAGCAAAGTTGTAGAGCTATAACTTTTTTACATTTTTTGCGAATATCAAAATGGCTTTAGCATATTCGAATAGACCATTGAAAGTTATTTAAAAAAATGGTATTACTTTTTCGCGGTTGTCAAAAAGGTTCAGGAGATCATTTTTGTTATTTTTTTTTATTTAAAATACGCAAATAGTTTTTTTTTATGAATATATTAACCTGGCTTGAATCTATATTTAAAATTTGCGGTAACGGAAAAAAATCTTCTGTTTTACTATAAAAAAAAGAAAGTAATACAAATTTGAGAAAATTTTGACTTTAAAAAATCCTTTTTATGGGTGAGGTTTTTATTCTAAAATGACCCGAAAAAAATGTTGTCGTAAATAACACAATATTTGCTATCGCGTAGTGCTAGGGACAAAATTTAGTTAAAAAATTTACTTTCAATTGTAAAGACATAATTATGTACGCTTTTTTCTTATAATTTTCGGGATATAGATTTCCCGAAAATACCGAAACCCCGGGTCGGGATTTCGGGATTCTTTACTAAATCTCGAACCCCGGTAATTTCAAAAATCAGTCCCGGGTTATGTAAGATTGTCATTCCATTGGCAATTTCTAAATTTTTCATTTGCGACTCAACAAAATATATATATTCTGCGTCGTTATAGATAGCAGTCTATATGGCCATGTCCGTCTTTATGATGAAATTTTCATAGCCCCCAAATTACACATATCAATATATCGGGTATTCTACCGACTCGTTTGCTATTTGAAATAGAGAAAATCGGCCCACAAATGTCTAAGATATAAGGAAAAAACCAGGACAACATCGATTTTTGACCTACTTTTGATCTTTATCTGTATTACTATGTCATTAAATAATACCTTTGCAACGGCGTATATATGGCCAAAGTAAGTCGGACCTACAATAGGTCAAAATCGGGAAAAATAATTTTAAATCCGATTTTTTTTTTCGCCAAAAAAAATTATTTTGTTTTAAAATTTTTTCCACTAATAAATTACAAATTTTTTTTTTTAAAAATTAAAAAAATTATATTTTGAAAAAATAATTTTTTTGCCATAAATTAAAAAAAAATTTAAATTGTGTTTACCTAAATTTAATAAAATTTGTAATTTAAATTATAATTTGGTGAAAGGTATATAAGATTCGTCACAACTAGGGTTCGGGAATTTTCGGGAATTTCTTCATAAGTTTTCTTCTAAAAGTTACAATATTCAGATACGTTTCGATGGCCACATTTGTTGCTAATTGAATTATTCTATTATATCCATACATTTTTTTGGTTCTAGAGAATGCTAGTCAGTTGGCAAAGAAATATTACTGTTGAAATAACCGAATTTTCACTCAATCAAGCCACAGCAAGAAAAAAAAAATTTATTAAGAATGAATCAAATTTAAAGTTTATGTTTTTAAACGAATTATTAAGATGCCTAAGATTACAACTTTTAGGGATATTCAATGATTATTATTCATATTTAGAGAAAATAATAACAATAATAGTGGTTCAAATTTGTTTATCTACAATCAGATTTGAAAAATTTCTCTAACTACGCACGTTTTATAGATTTAACATGGTCGAAATTCTTATATTTTTTAATTAAACAAAGAATTTTTTGATTTTATACTGATTAAAACTACGACTGTGACAATACCGATCAAATGCCACTATAAAAATAGAAACCCTTATAAAGGCTGGACCAACAACTCTGGTAACACTGGTAAAATTATAAGTCAATTTATTCTAAAAAATTTTCTGGTTTTTGCTTTAATTTAGAGTTAAAAAATTGCCGGGAATTGAAACGATTTTTTAATTTCCTCTCGGGAATGAAAAAAGTCCGAGAAATTAGGAACCCTAGTCACAACCGAATATAACTCTCTTACTTGTTTTTCATCAAAATCTGTTAATAAATAATTTCCTCGCATTTTGCTCTATAATAACGGAAGATTGCCTGGAGTTATGGTTAATAATTAGTATTACTCAGTAGTTTCTCAACCAATTTTAATTTACAAAAAGTTATGGAGAGAAACCTGATTGTTTTGTTATTCTGCCGCTTTATAATTGTTATTGAACCTACACTCTTATAGTAGTACGAGCAGGGACTTGAACCATAGGAACGATTTATATTCTCGCATTCGGCCAGAGTTTGCTAACAGTTTCCAAGGAAGCCTAGCTTATTCTCGTTTCTATATCCGATGAACTTGACACCATTCAACCATTAGGCGTCATCAAACGCAGTAAAAGAATTATCCTCAATGCGTACGAGTTCCAAAAGCAGTCGTCTGTAGTCTGTAGTCATAACTAATTGTAGTTCAGGTGTTGATGTCAAGCTATTTGGTTTCAGACGCTTAACCTCAGACACTATCGTTTCAACATAACTTTCCGTCTTAATACATGGTCTGCTTGCTGGACCTTTGGCGAATCATCCAGTTGAGGATGTTACCGATGGCTCTTTAGGTGTAGTAGACTTCGTCTTGCCGCATAATTCTCTTTGGTTCTGATTCTTAAATATTGATGGTCAAGAGTTCTCGAGTTGGAGATCACGTTCGATCCAGTTCTGGCATGTGGCATAGGTTTAGATGGTTCAGCATAGACTCGAACATCTGTATGTGGTAGATATGTTTGCACCTCAACCATTTTCATGGACTCTGGATTTCGAGCTGCATACATTTTGACATACCGTTGTTCTTGTTCTATGGTCTTCAAGGTTTAACATTTTCAGAGCTGAGAAGTTGCCATCAAGTTTATCATCAGAAAACAATCTGTCCTGCCTGGTCAAAAATCTGTTACATTAACGACTACCACACCTGAGTTATCTGCTGGGTCAGTCGTAGTCTCTTAGAACTGTGGCCTCCGACTGAGGTCTCACGTTGCTCTTGGAGATTTTAGCACCCTCGTTCGAGACCATGGATTTTTCAATTTTGTTCTAAAATCATTATCAAATGTATGCATCTGACATAGGTTATTAAAGGGACATTACCGCTCCTCTTGAGTCAGCCTTAAATTAGAATGCCATTTAATATAAGTCAGCCGCATCCTGGATTTACAAATTGTCATTATGACTTACAGAACCATATAGAAACATTTCGGTGCCTTTAATATACGAAAAATATCCTGGAGAGTTACCTTTCTTAGATCAATATTACAGACACGGACGATATGAATATACTGACATAGACTCAGTAGCCCCATAGGGAGCAAACACTACTGAGTTGTAATGTCACATACCCCAAAGCCGTTTTTAACATAAAAAACAGATGATTTAATGTATGGGATGAATGGTTTTTAGACACCTTGCACGAGGTGTTTAAAATCGTCTGCCAAAAAGATTAATTGAAGCTGATATACGAAGCAGCCACGCAACTAGACACCAAAGGATAATAAATATCCTACCAGAGCGTAATATTAGGACTGAAAGATGTGACAAAACTCAAACAGAATTTGGCAAAATAAACTGCTTCACCGTAATATCGGACGGAGAAGAATGGAATGAAGTAACGAAAGTAAGGAATAACCAATAATCCTATCTATATACACCTATCCTATCTAACTATCCAGGATGGAATCAGGTATGGATTCCACCAATGTGGAAATACCAAACCGTTTCCAAGGTTTAATGATGAACTACAGGAGACTGCTCATCAGATACTAGTATAACTCTACAGTTGGCAGGACGACTAATATACTTTGGGGAAACCCAAACCTAAAGAGAAGAAAGGAATAAGATTTTGAACATAAATATGCCAACGCTTAGTTAATGTTTTAACTGGACAGACAGAGATGAAGTCTCATCTGTCTCTACCCGACAACACGATTTGTGGTGCGTCTGAGCAAAAGAACGTAACATTAGTACATTACCAGTGCCACTGTTCTGCCTTTAGCAGAATTATAGACGAATAATTTTATATGGATACCGTACCAAACCTGCAACATTTAAGGAATTCTAGGTTTATTGAGAAAACTGGGTTCTTAACGGTTTATAGGCTTCCTAAAAAAGCGGAAGAACATTTCGTCAAGATTGAAAAGCATGCTGATCTGGGCATATGTAGATAATCGGGATGGGCATGGGACTTGAAACGTGTATGAAGATATATTCGTAAATTCATTTAATGATGCAGAATAGCAGGTTTTTGCTTCTTTAAAAGTTATTTTTTTACTAGGAGCCTTTGGAAATCGAATGTGGCTCTACGAACTGATGCCTTTATGTAAAAATATTTGTTTTGTTTTTAAAAAATCTCCCGTCTTTGCAACTCTATATAAGTTATGTCTAAGAGTATGCCACATAAATTAATTAATTAAACTTAACCTGAACCCCACTGTCTTATTAAATGGTTTCCTTGCTGCATTATATAACATGTAGTAGCTGCTACTGCAGCAAAAATTATTACATCTTCTTCCATACAGTGTTGTAAGCCAGGCCAACAACAACAATAACAGCAAAAATGGTTCAGGTGGTTCATTTAATTCTGTCTCCTACGAACAAATTAAGATGACCTAAGTGTCAACTTCATATACGGTCGGTCAAACTTGTTGCATTATACCAGAATTTGTAAATGTTAGAGTGTGTGAGTTTAGTACAAACGTAGAAAAGTCTATAGTAGTTTTTCATAATCAACAAAATATGAACAAAACCCGATCCCCTCTCTCCCACTTTTAATTTAACTCTTGTTTCTCAATCTGTTCCTGGTACTTAGAAGCACTCTGTTCACATGAAAGACATAATTCAAATGCAGGTGATGGCTGTGTGTTACAACAGCCTAGATGATGGTCATAACTAAAATGTTAAAGCTACAAAAAAAAAAAAAAAAACTGAAAACTACAAGCAAAAGTTAAAAATCATAGGAAAAAAAATAAAAAAAAACTGGCCAGAATACAAGAGAAAAACAAAAGGTGTTTTAAATTTGGTATTAGAATCACGCAGAGCTGGCAACTACAAAATTCTTTACAAAATATGTCTTTTATTTACTCTGTCCACTTTAGACACGTAACTTAAACTGTAAAGTTCTTGTAAAATTGTCCGAGTTTGCTGGTATTGTTGCATTTTTCTATTTTTGTTTGTAGAGCTTTTGGCCTCTGCTGTTTATGCGGCCTGGCCTGTACATGAATTCAATTTGCTGTAGTTAGAGAGAGGGTGGGACACCAACAGACATTTATGGAATTATGTTGTAAGTAAGTAGTATGTAGAGAGTTAATTGATTGATGGATTGCGTAGCACAAGTAAAGCTTTTTTTTTTTGTAGGACCTGACATGCATACATACAACATAATTTCGTGTGGGAGCTATACGAAAAAGGGGAGTGTGTTGAATTTGAGAGGTGGTTAGTAACTTCTTGGCTGAGTCTCAATAAAAATCATATTCTGTGGGTCATTATAATGATCAGTATATTATTGCTTTCATTCCCTGCAGTTTTTTAAACGTTTCTAGTAGTAAGCCTTTGTCTAGCATAAGAATGTAAGAACCATCCTTATGCTATCTGAAACAACATATGATGCAGCTTTCCTGGATATAGAAGGAGTCTTCAACAACGTACCAATTATCGCAATCCAACGGGCTCTAGAGGATGTTGAGTTAAACATCTGCAGCTGGACAGTGACCATGTTAAAATCGAGAGTCACTCCAAGTCTGAGAAAAAGCAGAAACTCTAACCAATTGAGACGTGAAACACCCCTTGATATGGTGATTTCTCCTCTACTATCCTGTATACTATACGAAGAAACTCTTGTACAGGAAATGGAAAGACCTACACACAGAGAAAAATATAATTGGGCATGGTTACTGTAACCATTTATATAGTGTTACAAGTTTTTTAACTATATTATAGTCACAGTAACCATTTACATGAATGTGGTAACCATAATATGGTTAACTTACGATTCACATGATTGTCTCAACCATATATATGGTTACAGTAAACATATATATGTTTGTGGAAACCATATTTATGATGAATAATTTTGTCATAATATGTTGTTCTCAGATTATGATAAGCCTTAAGCCGAGAGCACCATAATATGATAAGTCCTTCATCATATAAATGGTTGTCACAAACATACATATATATGTTTACTGTAACCATATATATGGTTGAGACAATCATGTGAATCGTAAGTTAACCATATTATGGTTACCACAATCATGTAAATGGTTACTGTGACTATAATATAGTTAAAAAACTTGTAACAATATTGAAATGGTTACAGTAACCATGCCCAACTATATTTTTTCTCTGCGTGTAATTACAGTGTTAACGGCTTATTGGGTGGATCTACAACAGACTTGGTCTTTATTTCCGAATGTCTACAATGAGGTTTTTGTTTGGAAGTGGACTGTCCAATATTCAGATCTCAAACCCATATAAAATCTATGGGAAATTGTAGACTCAAAATGTTTAAAAGCTCCACAAGTGGAGCTTTATCAGATGCGGTTATAAGGAAATGACAAAATATTTCGAAGGAGTCTATTGATTATGGTTTAATGCATTACCGATGTGAAGTATAAAAAAAATACTAAGTCACTAAATGGACAAGGGAACAACAACCGATTAACGAAACTGATACAAGGCATAGTAACTATAGACTGGATCTTACGACAACATCGTACATGTATCCTAGGACCTGCTACAGCAGAACAACAACCGTTTAAAGTAGAGGTGAATTCCAAAATGTATGTATGCAATGCAACCTTAAAAAGTAGAGCGATTCTTAACGCAACCGTGTAAACTTTGATAATGTTTCATATCGCAAAATGTATGAAAAAGTAAAAACAGGCAGTATGATAAGTTTTTTTTAAATTTTAACTACGCGTTTGCATGCTTTGTCTTGATAAAGATATGACTGCATTGCATACATACATTTTGGAATTCACCCTAGCTGACACAACGCATAGTAACAATAGATAGGATACAATGGTAACATCGTACATGGAGACACACGAAACTTCAAGAACTAGGACAGTGCAGTCTTACATGGGAAAGACGCGAAAACAACTGTAACAAATCGTATAAGATGGAGATGCTTTGTGGAAGCCATATGCTCCCAAAAGGGGTAATGAAGAAAAGAAAACAAAAAAAATGGCAATTTGTCAAAATATGAAACCCAGGTTTCCATTGTCAATACCATACCAATGATTATTTTTCAGAATTTATTTGCCGTATATTCTGGGCCTTTCACTTGCTCCAAATGAATCAGTTGCATTCTGTAATATTTGGTCTGGTCAAATAGGACCTTTTGCTCCCACCAAATACATAGCATTACAGTGGTCCGATCCGTTTTTTTAGCAAGTAATGATTCGGTGCAAAAATTATTTTCTTTTATATCGTTCAAGCATCATTTCATGGTCTCTCGGCTTCAATTCGTATGGTACCAAATTTCCCTGCCTTTGGGTGAATCTAGATGCTCGTTTCGAAATTGTTGCTTCAGTGGCTCCCAATGATATTGCAATCTCCTGTTGAATTTGACAACAATCTTCATGGAGTAACTCTTCAAACTTTTTTATGCGATCTTTGTCTTCCGTGTCAAAATTACCACTTCTGAACCGCACAAGCCATCTCTCGCACTTTCAAACCGATGGAACGCATTTACAATAAGCTTTGGTGAGCAATCGGTGAGCTTCCACTGCACTTGTTTGATTTGTAAAGCAAATTTTCCCGTATATGACGCTTTGTTGGCACAAAATTCGACACTGTAATGTTCAATAACTAAGTGAGACTACATGACAGATAAGTACCCTACAAAATGACATATAAATTATTAAAAACAAAAGCCACCAGATACACCATCTATTCTAAATCCCGCATTTTTAAATAGAATAAATAGAAAACACAAATAACTCCATAAAAAGAAATACAATGTTGTTAAATACCTCATGCAGTAATTGAATTGTTTCTCGAGCTGTGGTTCTCAGACAGTCGCATAGTGGAGACAGGAAAGAGAGCAGCTCACTTGGTTCCAGGCAGTGGGTCCTGAAAATAAAGATAAAAAAGAGAGACAGATAGAAATGAAATGAAAAGTATCGAGGAAGGAGGTTGAAAGAAGAGAGGAGAATATTAAGTTCCAGTCTCTCCGTGGAGATGTCCATGTCTGGCCTGATTAGCCAATTGCTAATCCTGATTAAGGCATTGATGCAATCTAGGTTTATATCCTGAAGCTCAGAAAGACCATTTAAGGATCTATGTCACAGAAACCTTAAGCGTAGATCTCCTAATGCCGGCTAATGACAAAAAATATGAAAAATAGTCTCATTCTCGTCTTTATTTAGACAACTTATACTTGAAGTCGTTATAGGGCAGGCCAAGTCTATTCGCCCAATTATGAATAAAAAATTCCCCGGGAGTTTGTTCCCTGGGAGTTTTTTCCCATTGAATTTGAATAGGAAAAATGAGAAAAGAAAAAAAACTCCCGGGGAGTTTTTATTCATAATTGGGCTGTATGTCTCCGTCAGGCAACGTATTTTCGCCAAAGCAACAACAACATAGATTCATGTAATATCTCGCTGTCCATGTACTTACATGAGTATAAGGTTGCCCGGCATTCCAGAGATTTTATTGCGACCTTACAATCAGTATATATGTAGTTCTAGAGCTGAATGGCATGTGTAACCAAATGTCGTCCACATCAGTATCATTGAATATATGCAGAAAGAACTGTGTTATCATTTCCTGATAATAAGCACCAGTACTTGTCACTGCTTGTTCAGACTCATTTTCAAATAAGTATAACCAAATGATGCCTTCGGTTCAAAATAATCACTAAACAGTAACGCGTATTGTTTTACATCAATCAATCTGTACGAAAATTTTAACGATAATAAATAAGTTCTCATTTAACTACTTCCAAGTAATGCAGATAGTATATGGTTGTCCTTGAAATGTTTTAGCTGATATGTCATTTAACTCCGAAACTTGTAAGGTATTTACAAAGTCGCCTTAATTCTCCCAATTTTAAATTTAAATGACGAAAAAAATTCTTTGACTTTGGACCCAGTCCCAACTTTACAAATACTTTAACTATGATTTACTAAACTATGTGTTTGGTTTGTCGTCTGTCTCTGACTTGGACTAACTGGTCAGCAAACAAGCAAGAAATAACAACAAAAAGGGGGCAATACATCAATGTCTATTATGAGTACTTGGACTCTATGTAGAATGTGTTATTTCTTTGTTTTTTTTTTTTGGAAAACATTATAGAGTCTTCAGAAATATTTTGAGATATGTGTCTATTTGCTGAATGTACAATTTCTAGACTGTCAGTTTCACAGTCAAAACAATAAAAAAAAACAACAAACTACAAAGTATGGCTTCTTGCTGTGTTTTTATTGCTCTCAGTCTGTTGTTATTGCTTTAATAGCTAAATTAAAGGTTTTCAAATAAATTTGTTTAAAATTTTTTTTTTTTATAATTTCAACCTTTTGTACAAGAAATTTTGTGTATAAATGAAACACCATGAAACGTTACTTACTATGATTTAAGTGTATTTGGTAACTTTAATTATTGTTTTCCATTCAATCTGTTCAAAATTAAACTAAGAGCAGCAGTATGCATTTAATTTGTTTTTTCTAGTTTCTTGTTTTGAAAATCTCACGCTACTTTAATAATGCTACTTTAAGCTGTTGAAGCTGCAAGTTGCTGCTATAGCTGCTGCCACTTTGTGGTCTTTAGTTTTAAAGCTTAAAGTAGCCCAAACTCCAAGTTGTATGTATTTTGTTACTTAAATGTGTTTAAAATTATAATTAAGTTTTATTAATATTTTGTTATCTTCTTAAAACTGATGTTGTTTATTAAATTTTAACATTGTTATTAAGTAAGAGAAAAAGCTTGCCTGAGTAGCAAGTTTTTGTATGTTTAAAAAGAACTTACTTTTACCCTTATTTAATCTTAACTTAAATATTTCCCCCGCCGATTTTGAAATATTTTTCCAATTTCCGCTATTACTTTTTCATATTTTGTTTTCATTTAATTATTTTTTCGGTTTAAAAAGAAATTGAAATGAAGGAAAAGAGATTTTCCAACAACAAAAAATGAAAAAAAGATGAGCAAAAAAAAAAAACAAAAAATACTTGTCATTAAACACGTGCATGCTTTAGTTGAACAAACTACAAGAGCAACAAATATTTTTAATGCTTTCCCGCAGATTTTAAAAACAATTTCAAATGAAAAACAACACAAAAAACAAATAATAATAACGACACTGTTAGAACAACAAAATTACATTTCAATTTAGCAACATAATTCCGTGTTCCCTTGTAGTTTTTTTTTTGTAAAACTCTACCCCCCCCTCAACCATGATTTTTTCAACAAACAGAAAAAAAAGCTCATTTGTTTAAAAAATTTTTATATACATAAATACAAACTCGCTCTCATACATCCATACATTTAGAAATAAATTTATTATAAATTTGTATCTGCAAGAGCACATTCACTTATTTAGTGTTTAATATTCATGCAAAGTTTTGTTACAACAAAATCAACCAACCACCTCAACCAGGCACCCACTCCTCAATCCAAACCTCCAATGACAAATTTCATCATGAGCTACAAAAACAACAAATAAACAAACTGTGAAAAACTTTTAAACAGTCACCAAATACAAACACTTTTACTCCAACTCCTGTACAACAAACACATTTTGTCACTATGGGGATGAATGGTTAGCAAAAGGACTAGTACAACTGCCAGTAGTAATGAGTCATACACAACCCGCACAGTGACATTTAATAAACTTAATAGGTTTTTAGGAAGCCTTTGGCACTTCCACACGATCAGTTTTCTTTAGAAAACTTTGCTATGATCAGTTTTCTTTAAAAAACTATGTGACGATCAGTTTTCCTTATAAAACATTGTCATGATCAGTTTTCTATAGAAAACCTTGTCAAGTAAGTAGTAGAAATATGTAGTAAAAAGTAGTTGAAATATGTACTAAAAAGTTGTAGAAATACCACTTTTTTCAAAAAAGGAGTAAAAACACTATTTTTCAAAAAGGTGTAAAAATACTACTTTTTTCAAAAAAGGAGTAAAATACTATTTTTTAAAAAAGTAGTAGAAATACTACTTTTTCAAAAAAGGAGTATAAATAATATTTTTTTCAAAAAAGGAGCATAAATACTACTTTTTTCAAAAAAGGAGTAAAAATACTACTTTTTTCAAAAAAAGGAATAAAAATACTATTTTTTGGAAAAAGTAGTAGAAATAATACTTTTTTTTCCTAAAAAGGAGTAAAAATACTACTTTTTTCATAAGAGGATTAAAAATACTACTTTTTTAAAAAAGGAGTAAAAATACTACTTTTCGAAAAAGGAGTAAAAATACTACTTTTTTAAAAATACTTTTTTATAAAAGGAGTAAAAATACTATTTTTTTAAAAAAAGGAGTAAAAATACTACTTTTCGAAAAATGAGTAAAAATACTACTTTTTTCAAAAGAGGATTAAAAATACTACTTTTTTTAAAAAAGGAGTAAAAATACTACTTTTTTTAAAAAAGGAGTAAAAATTCTACTTTTCGAAATAGGAGTAAAAATACTACTTTTTTAAAAATACTTTTTTAAAAAAGGAGTAAAAATACTACTTTTCGAAAAAGGAGTAAAAATACTACTTTTTTCAAAAGAGGATTAAAAATTCTACTTTTTTTAAAAAAGGAGTAAAAATACTACTTTTTTAAAAAAAGGAGTAAAAATTCTACTTTTCGAAAAAGGAGTAAAAATACTACTTTTTTAAAAATACTTTTTTAAAAAAGGAGTAAAAATACTATTTTTTTAAAAAAGGAGCAAAAATACTACTTTTCGAAAAAGGAGTAAAAATACTACTTTTCGAAAAAGAGGAGTAAAAATACTACTTTTTTCAAAAGAGAATTAAAAATACTACTTTTTTAAAAAAGGAGTAAAAATACTACTTTTTTAAAAAAGGAGTAAAAATACTACTTTTTCAAAAAAAGGAGTATTTTTACTACTTTTCGAATGTAAAAATACTACTTTTCGAAAAAGAGGATTAAAAATACTACTTTTTTAAAAAAGGAGTAAAAATACTACTTTTTTAAAAAAGGAGTAAAAATACTACTTTTTTCAAAAGAGGATTAAAAATACTACTTTTTTAAAAAAGGAGTAAAAATACTACTTTTTAAAAAAGGAGTAAAAATACTACTTTTTCAAAAAAAGGAGTAAAAATACTACTTTTTTCAAAAGAGGAGTAAAAATACTACTTTTTTAAAAAAGGAGTAAAACTACTACTTTTTTTAAAAAAGGAGTAAAAATGTTACTTCTTTTAAAAAAGGGGTAAAAATACTAGTAGTAGCGTAAAAAAGTAGTAGTAAAAGTAGTTTTTCAAAAAAGTAGAAATACTACTTTTTCAAAAAAGGAGTAAAAATACTAAATTTTTTTCAAAAAAGTGGAAAAAATACTATTTTTTTTAAAAAAAATGAGCAACATTTTTTAAAAAAGGTATTTTTTAAAAAAAGTAGTAAAAACTACTATTTTTAACCCGCCAATGGTGACCTATGTATATGTCTTTGAGACCGGGTGTGTTAAAAAAATCGAATTAAAAATACTACTTTTTTAAAAAAGGAGTAAAAATACTACTTTTTTAAAAAAGGAGTAAAAATACTACTTTTTCAAAAAAAGGAGTATTTTTACTACTTTTCGAATGTAAAAATACTACTTTTCGAAAAAGAGGATTAAAAATACTACTTTTTTAAAAAAGGAGTAAAAATACTACTTTTTTCAAAAGAGGATTAAAAATACTACTTTTTTAAAAAAGGAGTAAAAATACTACTTTTTAAAAAAGGAGTAAAAATACTACTTTTTCAAAAAAAGGAGTAAAAATACTACTTTTTTCAAAAGAGGAGTAAAAATACTACTTTTTTAAAAAAGGAGTAAAACTACTACTTTTTTTAAAAAAGGAGTAAAAATGTTACTTCTTTTAAAAAAGGGGTAAAAATACTAGTAGTAGCGTAAAAAAGTAGTAGTAAAAGTAGTTTTTCAAAAAAGTAGAAATACTACTTTTTCAAAAAAGGAGTAAAAATACTAAATTTTTTTCAAAAAAGTGGAAAAAATACTATTTTTTTTAAAAAAAATGAGCAACATTTTTTAAAAAAGGTATTTTTTAAAAAAAGTAGTAAAAACTACTATTTTTAACCCGCCAATGGTGACCTATGTATATGTCTTTGAGACCGGGTGTGTTAAAAAAATCGAATAAATTTATTCTCCGTTATTGTATTTAACAAATTTTATGAATTTTAAAACTGAAGGAAAAGATCTTAAATTGGAAAAATATCTTTAAAAAAAAGGAAAATATCTTTGTTTTATATAAATTTAAAAAAGTTAACTATTAGTGCATTAGACCGGGGTCACCATTTATGAAAGTAAAATTTGCGTCACCACTGGAGGGTTAAAAATACTACTTTTTAAAAATAGTAGTAGAAATACTACATTTAAAAATTGTGTCTTGATCAGTTTTTTATAGAAAACTTAGTAGTCATGATCAGTTTTTTATTGAAAACTTTGTCGTGCTCAGTTTTTTATAGAAAACTTTTTCACCATCAGTTTTCTTCAGAATACTATTTCATGATCAGTTTTTTTTTTATAGAAATTTTGTCATGATCAGTTTTCTATAGAAAACTTTTTCGTGATCAGTTTTCTATAGAAAACTTTTTCGTGATCAGTTTTCTATACAAAACTTTGTCATGATCAGTTTTCTATAAAAAACTTTGTCATGATCAGTTTTCAATAGAAAACCTTGTCATGATCAATTTTCTATACAAAACTTTGTCATGATCTGTTTTCTATAGAAAACTTTGTTATGATCTGTTTTCTATAGAAACCATTGCCATGATAAATTTTCTATAATTTATTCCTTTAATTATCCAACATCCCCACTGTGCATCCTGATGAAAAACTTTCTCATTTAGAGTTTTCATCATGTTTTCCTTGTTTTTTTTAGTTGTTTCCCAATTGTTGTTGTTTTATTTTCAATTGCCCTGGTATTTTTACTACAGATAAAATGTAAAAATTGTGTCGTTTTTAGTTTTAATTTTGTTTTCTTTCTTTTTGTTAGCAACAAATTTATTTACATTTTTCGTTATATTTTTAATAATTATTTACCCTGGTGTAAGTACGAGTTGTACGTGTTGATTTTTCGATTGCAATATTTGCATAGATTTCTTTCTATTGAAAACACCATGAACGGACAAAAACGCTGGTGCAAAAAAATTTATGAAAATACCCGGGATTAGAGAATTTATAGGGATATATGGAAATAATTGCTACCAGGCAACGCGTTTCAACGAACGCCAATTGTTGAGGACACCTATAAATTTGTCAGAAAGCTAAAATGTTCTAGAGATAAATGGTTTTAAAATGGCTGAAAATGAACAAAATAAAAATGTCGATGTGTTTTAAGAATTAAGAGATTGTTTTTTTGTAATAAAAAATATTAGAATGAAAAATACAGATTTAAATTTTAAAGGTTTCCTAGATATTCGAAAAAACACCCTTTCCACATATTACAATTTTAATTGTTTATGTCTCTGTTTAATGTAATTAAATTAAATTAAAAAAAAAAAAATAAAATAATTTCAATAAATTACATTAAAATGCATTTAAAATTTTGGCTTTTACAACATTTAGTTTCAGTTATATTCAGTTTTGTCATAGTGCTTTTTTGGCCACAATTTGTCTCACCACAAGGGGTATTTAAAATTATTGCCATTAGTGTAAAAAGCCATCAATGTAAATGTGTTCGTTGTTTGTGAATCAAAAAAAAAAACAGTAAAGCCAAATTATTTACTTATTCATATAGCCATTCAGTAGATTTAATTCTCCAACAGAGAGTGTCGGCTGTCTATTGTTTTTTCGCATTTGCAACATTGCCACTGTGTTCAATGTGGTGTCGTTCACTATGAATGAAAAATTGTAGAACAAGTTATAGAAATCTGTTTAAGGCAAATGATCCGAATTGTAAACACACTCGATTTTAAGTATGAAGGATTCACAACCTTTTTAAAATTTCTTTGTTTGAACTTGGTAATGAATACCGTTTGATAATAATATATTGTTAGGTTTTTACCTTTTAAAACGGTTGTTTATATCCTGTAAATAAACCGAATACTTATGATTGCAAATAAAAGCAGTTTAGTAGTTTAAAATTGTAACAACTGTTTATTTATTACAATTTACACAACAATTTAAATATTTACTTTCTTTTACATCTAAAAGCGTCTATCATCAACTAAACACCGACTGCAAACGCTGTCACTATTTATACATAGCGCCATCTTCCAGTAGCTTCCTGAAAGTTTTATTTCTACAATGAGCAATTCAAAGCTTTTATTCAATGTTGTATGTTCCACAGCTATGTTAGTTCATAATGTCCACAGTTATGTTAACTGCTGTTAATCGGCCGGTAAATAACAGTGTCCACATTTAGAAGTCTCCATATATGGAAATATGGATTTTTGGAAAATTATTAAGGTACGCATAAGAAGTATTTTACTTCATACCCTTAAGACCCCTTATAAGCAAAATCTGATCTTCAATATTTCAAGGCAATCTAAACAAAATCCAATTGACACACTTCTCCTAATCCTTGGATATATTTAAGTATCTCTTCATAAAGTTAGATATGAAACCTCGCCACAGCTGTTACAAACTCTATATACAACTGATATTGATTCTTATCATCATTTTAATGGTGGAGATTAAATTAAGTATGGGAAAAACCCCCCGAAAGCAACTACAAATAGAAATAAAAATCACTTTGTTCACTCGAAGCATCCAATTTAACTGGTGGTTGGTTCTGTGTGTGGCAAAGTTTTGTCGAAACATTTGGTTTGGTTTGGATTTAGTTTTTAGTATGGTTTTTATCAATGAAAATATTTATGTTGCATTAAATATAAAACACACATAGTTACAGTGGGTGACAATTCAAAATAATTTTCTTTTTTACTTTTCAAAAACATGACCTTTTATCAAATATTGTTACGAAATTGTATTTTAATTCAAATATATCAATTTCTAACGGCTGGTTTCAAGTTGCATCACGTTTCTCATCATTTCTATCTCTGGACACTTCTAATTGTGAACAATACTGTTTACCGGCCGATTAACAGCAATTAACATAACTAAACATATCATTAACTTAGCTGTGGAGCACACAACATTGAATAAAAGCGTTTAGTTGATCATTGTAGAAATAGAAATTTCATAAAACTACTGAAAGGAAGATGGTGCTGTATATAAATAATGGCAGAGGCTGCAGTCGGCAGTTTAGTTTATCATAGGCGACGTAAGGGTTAATATCAACTGTCTTGCACATTATATTAATTTGTATAAAAACACATTTATTTAAACTGTTGTTTTGTTTAAAATGTTACCATTTTAAACCACTTTCATTCAAAAGTATCCGGTTTATTTAAAGGAAATTAACCATCGTTTTTAAAAGGTAAAAACGTAACAATATGTATATTTCTAAGATAAATTCATTCAAATTTACTAGGTTTTTATAAAAAAAGTAAATTTCATCATTATGAAAAGAAAACGTTATTATTTTCGTCATTATTTATATTATTTTGAGATTTATTTTTTGTAACTTTTTTTTCGCAAAATAATTTATCTAAATAGTTATTAAAAACAGTTTAAATGCTGGATTAAAGAAATAATATCTCTTATGAATATTAAATAAATAAATCAACACTTTCAAAAATTATTAAAAACTCTATAAACACAATATTTAGGAGAAAGACCTTGCAAAACTACTCCAAGAGAAGATCATTTAATAGCAAGAGAGTTTAAGAAATTCCCAAAAAGAAATTCAATAATCAAAATTTAGAAATAAGTTCTCGAAATATTGTAGATCGCAAAATAAGGACTCAAAATTATACCACGTGTGAAGCAGTAACAAGTAAGAGTATTATATTCGGCTATGCTGATTCTTATAGAGTTATAGAGAGTTACCTCGAATTTAAACAATAAACAATGGCAGCCTTCCTGGTCATAGAGGGTGCTTTCAATAATGTAACAACTCTTGCAATTCAACAAGCTCTTATTAACCTAGATGTTGCAGAATAAATCAGCGGCTGGTAAGTATCCATATTGAAATCAAGAATAGTTACAGCAAAACTTGGCAATAGAGTTAAGTACAAGCAAGTTGGACGAGGCAGAGCTCAGGTTTGAGTGATCTATCCAGTGTTGCCATTTATTTTTTGAAGAAAACTTTTTATTTCTAAATAAAAAACTTTTTTTTCAACAAAAAAACTTTAAGTACATACAAAAATTACAAAACCCAATTCGTACATATATGTAATCAGACTGAGGTAATTTATGTGAATTTAGTGCTGGAGACACTTTAAATATTTTCAAATCAATCTCCCCATTTAGTAAATGAATTTGAGGACTATCATTTTGAAATTAACGGTTCAACTTATTGATATCATAAATTTATAATTTTCCAAAAAAACTTTTTTTAAAAAAATAAAACTTTTTGCATCTCAAAAACCTTGCAAAAAAAGGGAAAACTTGATATATGGTAACACTGGATCTATCCAATATTTTCGCTTATCTTTATTAACTCGATTCTCATTGAACTAGACAAAAAAAATAGGGATAAAAGTTGTCGCTTATGCGAACGATGTGGTGATATTTGTATAAGAATTGTTTCCGGATGTGATTTGTGATATTATGTCCACTGATTTAGGGTTTCTCAACAGAATTCCGCGGTTGAAAAACTGCGCAATCACCTTTTCATATATTTAGGTATTAGCCTGGACTCTAAATTATAATGGTTACTGAATACTCTACACAGGGTTAAAAGGGCATGGTGGCCTATTAGACCTGTCTTAAGTTATAGTGCGTCCAATTCTTACTTATGGATATCTTGTATGGTGGACTGCAACTAGAAAAAACTATGTCGTAGACCAACTACATAAAGTCCAGCGATCATCTTGCATTGACATGACTGGCGATCTAAGATCTAGTCCTTCAGAGACACTGAAGACAATACTGCACCTTTTTCCATTATAATAATTCACATAATGTCCACCTCTGCCTGCAGAGTAGCAAGGCTTAACGCATTTGGATGTTGGAGATCGATAAGATATTGTTAGGTTTTTTCCTTTAACGGGGTTTATTTTCTTTAAATAAACCGGATACATTTGATTGCAAATAAAAAGCCGTTTTGTAGTTTAAAATTGTAACAACTCTTTATTTATTTAAAACTAGTTGACCTGCCCGGCTTCGCCCGGTAGGTAAATGTTAGTTCGTCAAGTTTCTCCAACCCTGAAAATAAAATATTTAAATTTGTACTGCATAATTTAGGGGCTTTTTTATTACAGTTGACTGGACTCAAAAAGCCGGCTTTAGCCGTAATTTTTTAATTTTTTTTCTTTACAAACCATCTCCAGAAAATTTCGAATCGAATAAAAAAAAATCAGCCAAATCGCTCCAGCCGTTCTCACGTGATGACATTACATACATGGACCATTTCATTTTTATATAGATGTACAACAATAATTTCAATAGCCATTCAATGTTTTTATACACATTTATAATTTCGCAGAAATACACACATTGTATAATGTACAAGTATACACTGGGAATGCAGTTGATATCTTTACTGAACGATGTTTCAGATTAGACTCACGGCCAATTTATATACGCTGCATTACCATCTCTATTTCCACAATGATCTTCAAACTAGAATATTCGAATTCTAGGCTTTCGATGTTAATCATTAATCATTTAGTGTTGCCATACTTACAAGTTTGAGAGGCATTATACAACTTTATACCAGCCGTTAAAACAGTTATATTCAATTTCGTAACAATATGGTCACGCGGGGCTTCTGGGCCTACTGCCTTCGATCATATCATCATCTAATTTATCATATAATCAGTATTGAATATTAAGAAAAGTTTCCATTGTATTGTCAACCACTGTAAATATACAGCTACATACTCATACATTCGTTACACACACTTACATTTACTTTCGGAGCTGTAAAAATTTTACCTTAAAAACAACAAACTATTGTGATTTAGGCGTTTATATTGAATATTTAGTTGCTCATGCCACAATATGTTGCACACACACACTTAACTTCTTCACTAGCTGTGTGTTTGTCTGTACTAATATAGATTGTAGAGAGATTTTAGATGATAAAATTTGTGTGTTTTTTTTTCATTTGTTTCAAATTAAATTTAGTTTCGGTCATAAATTGCTACCATGCACAGATAATTAAAGTTACAAATTTATTGGGGTTTTATTTTTACTTAGTTTTTTTTATATTTTTTTTGCTGTTTTTGTTGTTGCTATTGCTGTGGCAGTAAGTGAATGTAAGTGAATTTCATATGTGAGCGGCTGTGTGGTATTTGTGGCATGATGGCTATGGCTTACACATTTATTTTTTTGTTGTTGTTGTTATTGTTGCTGTAGAGATGGACCAGTGATTGAGTTATAAGCTGAGCTAAGCTAAAATATTAGTCACAAAGTTATGCTGCAACAATGTTGTGTATTGGGTTTGTGTGTGTGCTCAGATTTCCATGATTTAATGCGTAAATTCATTTGTTCACAGGCGGTTGCATTGATTTTAAAATATATTTATTTATTGTATTCTAACGATTACATAGAAAATTCAATGATGTTGTTTTTACTATTTCAAGTTATTGTTTATGGGGTTTTACTTTTTTTTAATATTGGTTAAGAGAGTGAAACATTTCTGAAAACAAGTTTTTTATTTGTTTCTTCTAACTAGCACATAGTTAATTCATTCCCATCTACGGCCAAAAAACATTTTATTAAAACTATATTCGTCGAAATGTGTTTTCTGATATTTCGAGGAAAATCTTCTTAAGCAATAAAGCGCATTTTCACCCTGATGTCTTTGTTAATCAAAATTTTCCGAATTTACATTTGAGATAGTCATAAAGCGAATGCTTCCACAACTTTTCACTGTTTGAAAAGCTGTATGAAAAAGCACCGTCTTGTTGAAACTCCATTTCGTCGACATCAATTTAATCCAATTTAAGCAGAACGACAAGACGGTACTTTACCATAAACCCAAAGCACCCCGCTTTGACAACACCACACCATTATATTAAACCCAACCAATTACTGAAAGCCGTAAGATATTTCAGTAATTCATTAAGTTTAGACCCAGCTACCTCGCCAAGGTTTTACTTTAAACCTTTTGACATTCAGTGCTGGGCATTTGCAATGAAGGTGGGAAATCGTTTCCTCTTTTTCCCTATACTTACAGCTACGACATTAAAAGAGAGTCCAAGGCGATTTGCATCCTTGCCTAGCGTCCAGTGCCCCCTTAATACTGCCAGCATCCTTGATATATCCCCACTATTACGGTTATCTGTTGCATAGTTAGTATCTCGTTAACAGAGGGCCACATTAAGTTGGTCATCCTACATGTATCTACATAAGTTGCGCTATCTATTCACAGTCTTTATAAGAAAGTGTTTGAAGATAATACGTTTAATAACAGGAATTGCTACTGAAACCGCATTGGAGATATCTAAGGCAGATCCCATTCTGGCTAGTTTGTCTGCCTGTTTATTACCGATAGACAACCTAGTCTTGATAGAGAATTCTTACATTGTCTGACTAGTGCAGATGAAGTGGGAGAAGTGCCGCCTGACTGTCGACAAAAATACCTATATTGCCGCGAGTATTATGGTCATGTAGTGTATTACAAGCCGTCTTGGTCGCTAAAATTTCAGCCAAATTCGTCATAGAAAACACCAGAATCAACACCACAGCTCATTTTAAAACCATCTGTATATATCCTGGTGTCATATTCGTACACGTTATTACTCTTACTTCACTCACTCACGGAGGGAATTAGGAGTAATATAGTCCGAAGATTGGTATACGATCAAAGTCAGTATACTCAGAATCCCCGTGTGGCCATATGTTCTCGATCTCCAACATCCGTTGGAGACGCGTTAAGCCTGACTGTGCTGTAGTCAGAGGTGGCCATTATGTGAAGGTCTATTGAAACAAGGTGCAGTATAGTGATGTGTGCCTCTGAAGGACTAGTTCTTAGTGTGCCAGTTAAGACAATGCAATCTGATCTATGGATTTTATATAGTTGGTCTACAACATAGTTGCTTCTAGTTGCAGTCTACCATACAAGAGATCCATAAGTAGGAATTGGACGTACTTAAGTCCCCATTTTTTTTACCAAACATCTTGCGACATGTGTAATAGAGCACCATTGCCCTTTTAACCCTGTGTTGAGTATTCAGTTTCCATGATAATTAAGACTCCAAGAGGGGGATTTCGCAGATTTTCAACCGCGGAAGTCGGAAGCTTAGAATCTTTGTCTTTGGCGCGAAAAGTTCGAGTTGTGTTTTGCTTGGACCACTTTCCATGAATCGACCAGTATGCTCAGCAAATCATCATCAATAGATGGATGCTTGAGCAACGCTACCAAATTATCCACAATTACTTTGAAAAATCAGTCATCGATTCGCGCAACTTATGTTCAGAGATGCGGCAAATTTTAGGCTTATAGGGTTTTTTAATAAACAAAATAAAATAAACCAGTTCACAACAGACCCTACTACAGACTCCATTACATCCAGAAAAGTACAGCGATTTGGTGGCATATCGGGCCTTATTTATTCAAAAATTAAGCCGAAGATCGCGTTACGTTTAACGGAGATCGTTACAGCACCATGATCAATGATTTTTTGTGTGAAAATATGGATGACCTTGATTCGGGCGAAATGTGTTTTTTTTTAAAGAAGACAAGTAACACTCAGGCAATTAATATGCCTATATATTAGTTGTGTTACTTTCTTTGAAAAGGGGATAGATGTAGAAGGAAAGGTGGTGAGAGGAGGACGAGAAAAGCTTTTATTGACAACTCTGCAATTGCGCGTTATAGTTGTTATTAGTGCAGGTTACAGCGCCTCTGGTGGTGAGATGGCGCATTAATCAAGCCAACAACCTTTATTTAATTATTTTACTTTGGTGGCGTTTTTTACTAGATTTCGAGAAATGGACCTGTTAATTTGCCTACCAGGTAGTTCTAATTGATTCTTCACGATTATTTCATGTGGGGCGACATGTAGTCACTGGTTTAAACACCCTTTTTTAGTCATCCAGCTTGTGTTGGAAAAGTTGGATATTCGCAGAGAAAATAAAAAAAACTGTTTCATAATTTTCAGGGTCCCGATAGCTAGGACTACAACTTTTGAGAGGATGTCCCTTTTTTAGTCATCAAGCTTGTGTTGGAAATGTTGGATATTCGCAGAGAAAATAAAAAAAACTGTTTCATAATTTTCAGGGTCCCGATAGCTAGGACAACAACTGTTGAGAGGATGTCCAGGTATGGCCTTCTCTTTTTTCTTCGGACAATATGTACATATCTGCCAACCCTACATATTTCCATTCAATAATATATTTTAAGAATCTTCTAAAGCCCTTTTACACTGAAGGTCAAGGACAGAAAAAACGGTTTAGGATTTGAGTGATAACTTCTCAAATATAAAATGCTGAAGAATGTGATAAAAATTATGGGTTTTTGACACTCATTGAACAGTTTACACTGATTGAAATAAAATAAAGCTAAAACTTCATCTTTAAACTTATAATTTAATAAATTCCTTCCAACAAAAAATTACTGAAATCACTTTTTCTCCCCTCCTCCTGCATCAAACACTGATGATGACCATATTTCATATAGACAGCCACAGTTAGAGGTAAATGCACTCATAACTCTAATGAAATTTTTTATGTTCATTGTTATTATTGCTGTAGCTGTTGCTGTTATATTTTTTATGTACATATTATTTCTCATAATTTTTCGAAGGGAATTTATGATTAAAATACAAAAATTTAAATATAAATTTTAGTCGTAATTTGTAGATTTTCTATTCATTTTACGTTTTTGTTATAATTCATTAAAAACTTTAAATCATTGTTGGGGAGTTTATGGCAGAGACTGCGTTTCAGCATGGCTGGTGTCAGACTTTTTTTTTATTTTGTGAGCAGCCAACATCCTTAGCAACTATGCCAAAAGCAACAATGGAACACCATTAACAGCAACCACCGCCAGCCAACGCCACCAAAAAGTCATAAATTTTTAGTTGTGTGTGTTTGTGTGTTTTTGTTGCACATTTATTTATTATGATGAGAACAAATTTTTGAAAATTTAATTACACAAAATATAAAATTTCCAAATTGTCCACCAAACAGCAATTTGGGTGTTTCTCCAATGATGTTTGTTTGATGATAGTGTTTGATTGGGAGGTTTTTAAGTGGTAATAAATACATACAATTAAATCATCGTTGACATTTTTAGTGTCATTTGGATAATACATACATACATATGTACATATGTGTATTTAATTCTATTTCAATTTGGTTGTCGCCTAAAATTCAAATCCTTTTGAGCGGAAATATTGTAATTTAGTGTGTTTAGGGAGCACAGAGGTGTCGCATGCAGGAGATAAATTTAGCTATGATCCTGATAATTTGTTTAAACAAAATCTTAATTCAAAACATCTGCTTAGATTTCAAATTTAAGAAATTAGGAAACTAGGGAAAAAAGGATAAACAAATTAATTAGATTTGTAAAGGGAATTATTTAAAGTCCTCAAATATTGCTTTTATATATACATTGTCCTATCTTTGATTATCAATATAAACCCTTCCCTTTAATTACTCCTTAAATACCTACAACACTTTTTGGAAAAACAATTTTAATTTATATTTTTCGAAATATTTGTAGACATATTTTATGGTTGATTACTCTCGCCTAAATTAAATGATTATTTAATTGCAAATTCTGTTTTTTCCATTTATTGAAATACACATTTGTAAAGCCATGTGTATGCGAAACAAACGTATTTTGCCAGTTGGTATTATTAAAACCATGTGTCAATATCTATTTTTTTTTGTATATTCATATTCATTTTAAATCGCACACATTTAACAGATCATAAAAATTCATATTTGATGTGTGTATATAAATAAAAATTTCAATACTAATTTAAAACATGACATATTTTTCTAAAGGATTTCAGATGACATTATTTTTTTTCTTCCTTTTCAACAATTCAAATATCTAAAGGAACATTTATTTTACACCACCTACATACAAACAAAAGATTTATTCAATTTCAATGTTGAGGCATGGTAGTACAAAACCGATAATCTTTAACATTTATAATATTTTTCTATGGAATACCAAAAAACCAATATTCGTATACTCCATATGTTTCACATAAAAGCAAAACATAACTTAACCAAACCGAAACAAAACCATGTTATCCATTCACTCACTTATTCATTCATTCAACCCATCCGACCATTCAGCCATCCATTTACATTTAGATACATCTCTCCCTTTTGGCTTTTATGTGAAAGAGCTTACTCCAAAAAATCTCTACCAACTTACGCACATTTAGTGCAGCTGTCACCTGAGTACAAAATTTCTGTGTCTGAGTACAACATAAAGAGCAGCCCATGTGTTTAAGAGTAGTGGGCCTTTGAAGTTTGAAAGAATATAATCATTATGAAATACTGAACATCCAAATAATGGATTCAAGTATAATTCAATACTTGGATTTCAATTTGGAATCAAATAGTTAGACACGGATTTCGAATTGGTAGGATGGATAGGATGGATAGGATGGATAGGATGGATAGGATGGATAGGATGGATAGGATGGATAGGATGGATAGGATGGATAGGATGGATAGGATGGATAGGATGGATAGGATGGATAGGATGGATAGGATGGATAGGATGGATAGGATGGATAGGATTAGTGTTTATAAAAAACCGACTTTTTAAAAAACCGGTTTGTCGGTTAACCGAAAATTGGCCTTTTTTAGAAAACCGGTTTTTCGGTTAACCGACATCGAAAAAACCGGTTAAACCGGTTAACCGTCATATATATGTAGAAAACATAAAATGTCCAATAAAGTATACACAACTTTGAAATTTTTAGTTTTTAGTAGCCAGGAATAATGGTTAATATTAAATAACTATAAATATACAAAAGTCCAAAGTCCATTCTAATTTGTAAAAATTTCAAAATTATTATCTCAGTCAAATGGAATTGAGTATAAATATGTTACTAAATATATAATACTTGTTTTAATTATTGTTTTTTTCATTAAATTTCAACCAAAAAATGAAAATTAAATATTTGATGATTTTGAAATTTATTATCACCTCGAATTTTTGATATGAAACAGAAAATGTTACAAGTCCCAAAAAAGGACCTATAAGATGCAAACGCGCTTCTTCTTAGCTGTGATTATTTGTTATTATAAATCATACCAAATAACTAATAAAACTCCATTATCAGATTTCAAATCATGGATTTCAATATTTCCGAAAAGGACTTTGTACACTAAGCTAACGAAATGATTAATAAATTAAAATTTTAAGAACAAAACACACGACTGAATCAGCAGTATAGGTTTCAAGTCAGACCGAATGTTTGATATAATGTGTACACAATGAATATAAAAAATGCACAAAAACATTAGATTTATTAATTTAAGTCCCAAATTTTAAAAACCGGTTAACCGAGTGATAAAAACCGGATAAACCGGTTAACCGAAAATCAACATTTTAAATTAACCGGTTCGCAAAAAACCGAGATTTCAAAGAAAAACCGGTTTTTCGGTTAACCGGTTATCCGGTTTATAAACACTAGATAGGATGGATAGGATGGATAGGATGGATAGGATGGATAGGATGGATAGGATGGATAGGATGGATAGGATGGATAGGATGGATAGGATGGATAGGATGGATAGGATGGATAGGATGGATAGGATGGATAGGATGGATAGGATGGATAGGATGGATAGGATGGATAGGATGGATAGGATGGATAGGATGGATAGGATGGATAGGATGGATAGGATGGATAGGATGGATAGGATGGATAGGATGGATAGGATGGATAGGATGGATAGGATGGATAGGATGGATAGGATGGATAGGATGGATAGGATGGATAGGATGGATAGGATGGATAGGATGGATAGGATGGATAGGATGGATAGGATGGATAGGATGGATAGGATGGATAGGATGGATAGGATGGATAGGATGGATAGGATGGATAGGATGGATAGGATGGATAGGATGGATAGGATGGATAGGATGGATAGGATGGATAGGATGGATAGGATGGATAGGATGGATAGGATGGATAGGATGGATAGGATGGATAGGATGGATAGGATGGATAGGATGGATAGGATGGATAGGATGTAAATTGCTATGAAATGGATCCATTGCGATAAGCCGAAGCGTAAGAGAGCCAAATCGACATCAAAGCCAAATATCCATGGCGCTAAGTTAATGCTCTGTATCTATTATGATCTGCTGAAATCTGGCCAGACTATCACAGGGAACCTATACCGAACAATCAAACTGGTGATCGTTTGAAGCGAGCTTTGGCAGAATATGCGGCCAGACATGAAACCGTAATATTCCAATATGACAACTCTCGGCCAATGACTTTAGAATGAAGTGGTTGGAACGTTTTGCCTCACCCGCTTTATAGTCCAGACCGTGCCCCGTCCGAATACTATTTGCAGCGATCCATTGAGAACTCTCTCTCTGGGATTCGCTTCACTTTGGAACAGAGTATGTGATATTGTATTGATTCGTTCTTGACTTCAAAAGATGATCGGTTTTTTTTTTGGTCAGATTCCATATGTTGGCAGAAAGATGAGAAAAGGTCATAGACCAATACTTTGAATAAATTTCTATTGTACAAATGTTTGAAAATAAAAATTCCGCATTTCTTAAACAATGAACAATCAAATAATTATGTTGTAATTAGTGGAACTTTAAAAAATAATTTTCAATTGAATTTCCATAATGGCCTGTAAGATTGCAATCCTTAGCAAACTGTTTAAATTTTACCTTTCTACGTTACGTACAAATTATGTAGGTATGTAACTATGTGTGTTGAAATGTCTACTACATTTGTAGTATTATTATAGTTGTACATTGGTTTTATGGTGTCTATGTGGGTTTTTCTTATTATTTTTGTAATATGTATATACTTTTTTCTTTTTTCTTCTCCTACCAACAATAATTTTTCCATTTTGCAAAATCTACCAAACTGACAACAGCAATGGGTAAGTACAACAACAAAAGGAAAAATATGTGAAATAATATTTACAACTAACAAGCCAGACAACAGCAAACAACTAAGCAACCAGCAACTTATGTGGCATAAACTGACACACACACATACACACACACATTTAAACAGACACCCAGTAGCAGCAACAAATTGTCTGTAACCAAGCAGAAATTGTCATAAAATATTTAAATTCACTTTCACTTGTTCAAAAAGAGAGAAGAAACAACTTTTTATTTTTGCAATTTTTTGCTTTTTTTTGAATTTTTTTGTTTAAATGCTAAAGGAGGATTAGGAAAATTCTATACAAAAGTACACACATACAATTTGTAACCAACAACCTACCATATCCTGACATGCCATAGACTTACTGGCAAACAGTGGTGCAATTTAGAAAAGTTGTAGAGCTAAAGCACCAAATGTCACTACTGTAATGTTGCATGAAAATGTAATAGAAAATTTCGGGAAATTTCAGCAGTTTTTCTATAGTAGCTTAAGTGGTAAAGTCAGCACCAATTTCTTAGTTTATTGAAGTTTAAGTCCTTATCAAAGTCAGATGAAACCATTTCTGCTATTAGGTTTTTGCAAACATTTACATTTGTTATGGAAGAATTTGAAACAATTAACTGGTGACATTTTTCAAAACCCACTGTACAACACATACGAATACCAGTAGATGTAAAATAATTTTAAGAAATAAAATATGAATGTCATAAAAATTTGGGTGTGTGTAGCTTTTTTCAAAATAAATGTGTAAATTTTTCTTTTATTCTTATCTGTGCAATTGTGGCTAAAGGTCAAAGTTTTTTTTTTTCGAAATTATTTAAATTTACTTTTCTAAGTATTAAAGTGATGCTTTTTGCTTGTGCTCGTATAAATAAATGCAAAAAACAAAAGTTATATTTTTGTATTATTTGATAAAACGTGTGGTATCGTTTAGTGTTTCAAATTTCTTAAGGCGTTTTTGAACCCTTTTTGTCAGGCTAGCAAGTTGAGAAATAGCAGCCATTTGGAAAGACATATTCAGGCAGGGCACAGTGAGATAGAATTAAAATATTTTGGAAATAAATCTGCCATTTGTAACTGGATGAGCCAATTGATTTGATATTCATGTCAATAGTCATAGCAGGGGAGAATTCGAGTTAACTGTTTGAAGAAGGACCTCAAAGACCCCTCAGGAGCTGTGATATTGGGTCTTATCATTTTTTGTGGTTTGTCTATTGGGTGACTTAAAAACGCGGGATATACACTACGCGGCATATCTATTGAACGCGGTTTTTCTTTTCAATAATTTATATGTTCTTTTGAAGGGTACATATCTGTCATTTATTCCCACGTAGTTAGACCCCTTTCACACTAGGCAATTTAGTTGCGCAAGCCTCTTGCCCAACAACAAAACAGCATGTAAAATATTCTTCTCCTTAACCCGACATTATCACGGGTATCTACAAACACAAGAGACTTGCGCAACTAAAGTGCCTAGTGTGAAAGGGGTCTTATTGAACATTATAGTGTAAAATACTAAGTTTGTTCTTCGAAAATTTCGAATTTTTGACAACATGTCTTGCTGAAAGTTTTTCTTTACTTCTTTAATTTGAAAAAGTACCGCTGGAGCACACCTATTGCTCACCAAAGCTTATGGTGAATGTGTTTCATCGGTTTCAATGTGCGAGAAGTGGTGATTTTGACATGGATCACCCATTCCAGCCAAAAAAGTTTGTAGACCAATAATAGGAGGCATTATTACATAAAGATTGTAGTAAAACTCAACAAGAGCTTTTTAAATCATTGGGAGAAATTGAGTACCATACGAATTGAAGCTGATATACTTTAACATACGATTTCATAATTTTTGCACCGAATCATTACTTCCAATGAAAAATAGATCCATTACGATACCCCGAAGAGTAGGAGATCGTATGTGAAGACCGGCCGACAAGACGAATCGACACCAAAGACAAATATCCATGGCGCCAAGGTAATTCTATGTATTTGGTGGGATCAAAAGGGTCATATCTATTATGAGGTACTGAAATCTTACCATACCATCACAGGGAACTCGTACTAAACGCAAAAAATTCCTTTGGAGCTATCATTGGCCGAAAAAGGCCCAGATATGAAACGCTAATATTCCACCATGACAACGCTTGGCCACATTTTGCAATACCTGTTAAAAAGTATTTAGAAAGAAGTGGTTGGGAAGTTTTATATAACCCGCTTTATAGTCGATGTCTTGTCCCGTCCGACTACTATTTGTTTCGATCGATGAAGAACGCTCTTTAGTATAATCTTAACTTTGGCCAAGAAGTTTTAAAGGCCTCTCGTCTCAAGGCTACTATTGACACATTGTCATTCTTGGGAGTTTATAATCTTTCTATTCACTCGGTATAAGGAGTGGCTTAATCAAATTTATGCCACTGTTTTCACCTCGAATTTCTAAATTATTGGAAAGGTTCCAAATTTTGCTATGTTTAATTAGAATTCCAACTATTTATAATCTAAAAAATTGTTCGAAACTCTCCATAACAAATTTATCACTGTAAAAAGCGTCAAATCCAATACATCCGTATGGATTTTAGTCTCATTTGTTTAATGATTCTCATTATAATTAAATAAATTATAAATTCTTTATAAATTCTCTATTATAAAGTCTTTTAAAGTGAGGTCCCGATCATTTATATCTGTTTAGCAGATGATGAGCTATTGCGACACATCCTATTACCAAATCTAATTGGTCTTATCGGAATATCCTGTTAAGAGTTTTGTATCTCAGGAGGCGGATAAGTTTTGTCGTTATGAGGGAAATCTGATGAAGCTAATTCCAAAAATCCGTTACCTCTGATTGTTGACATTTATTATATTGGTTGTATGATTTAAAATTGCAAATTTCTTTCATATTTTTTAGCTTTTATTTTGAAACCAGTAAAAACTATATAAATTTATTCATTGGCCATTGTTATCGCTAACCTTTCCAATCTTTCTGGTAACATATGGAATCCGAGCTGAAAGAACTGCCCATCTTTTTAGGCCAAGAACGAATGAAACCAATATCGGATACTCTGTTCTGAAGTGCAGTGATACAGATGCCGAGCGTTATGTATCAATCGAAACAAATAGTAATCGGACGGGGTAAGGTCTAGACTATAAAGCGGGTGAGGCAAAACTTCCCAACCACTTTTTAACAGGTAGTGCAACATGTGGCCGAACGTTGTCGTAACGGAATAATACGGTATTATGTCCGGTCTTCCCATACGATCTCTTACGCTTCGGGTTATTGCAATAGATCCATTTTCCATTGCATGTAATGATTCGGTGCAAAAATCATTTTCTTTAAAGGTCTATCAACTTCAATTTCAACTTATCAACTTTTGGATTAATCCTGATTAATCCAATGATTTAGCAAGTTCTTGTTGAGTTTGACAATAACTTTCATGAAGTACTGCTTCCAATTCTTGGTCTTCAAACTTTTTTGGCTGGCCTGGGCGATCTTTGTCTTCCATGTCAAAATCACCACTTATAAACCGCACAAACCATCTCTCGCACGTTGAATTCATCATAGGCTTTGGTGAGCAATTTGTGTGCTTCAACGGGACATTTTTATACCCTTCACCTTCATGAGAAGGTTATATATAAGTTTGTCATTCCGTTTGTAATTTCCACAATATAATTTTCCGACCCTATCTTTATATATATAATTCTTCTGTACGTGTGTTAGTAACTGAACTCATCCTTAACGGCTGGACCAATTTCGATGAAATTTGTTGTGTGTGTTTGAGTGGGTCCCTGGATGGTTTAGATTCACAATTGGCCTATATAGGAACAATGGGCATGGCACCTCCCATACAAAGTAAAAATTTATTATTGCATATTATAGTGGGAGTCTTCAAACTTTGTGTGAGCTATGGCAGAACAACGTTTGACGGAACAGCTAGTAAAGTATATATATTCTGGATCCTTATAGACAACGGAGTCGATTAAGCCATGTCAGTCTGTCCATCTGTTAGTTGAAATCAATTTTCTGAAGACCCCAGATATCATCGGGACCCATATCTTCAATAATTCTGTCAGACATGCTTTCGAGAAGTTTGCTATTTAAAATCAGCAAAATTAGTCCATAAATAACGGAGATATGCGCAAAAATCCGAGACAACCTCTGAAAATTTCATCCAAAAAAGCAACAAAACTTATGTTTGGATGTGTGTTGGTTTGATTGCTTTGCATATTTTGTTTTTTGGTGTTTTGTTTTGCTGAAAGTGGGCAATATACATACGTATGTATATATGAATTATTATAAAAAATAATAATGCATCTACAACAAAGGTGAAGGGTATATAAGATACGGCATAGCCGAATATAGCACTCTTACTTGTTTAAGTTAAAGAAGTAAAGCAAAACTTCCCGCAGATGACGCTTTGTTGGTACAAAATCTCTCTTTAACACAGGTGTCGTCTAATACAAGTTCAAAAACATTTCAAGGTTCACAGTACGCTAAATTATCTATGTGACGTCAGCCAAAAAAAAAATTAAGAACAATGAAAACCAAAATTCAATGACAACATTTGAACTTATAGAAGCTCTTTCTATAAACATTTGAATTTTATGATATCCATTTCATTGTTTTAAATATAAACTTTGTTAAATTGTTATTAATTTTCCTTTTTCTAGTTTCATTTCACAAAAGTGTTAATTAATCAATTTTGTTAAAGGCATAAATTTATTAATAATTCATGACACGTACGTATCAGCACCACGACCACTGATGAAATGAGAACATGAAAACTAATTTTAATTTATACGTTGTTACAATTGCTTTAAAACGTGAATGAATAAAACAAAAAAATAAAAAATTCAATTGAATAAATAGCAACAGAAATGTTGTTGCATTTTAAAAAATTAAACACACAAAAATGCTATAATTATTATTATTGTGTTTTTTTTTTTAATAAATCTACTCAAATTAACGAGAAAAAAAATACGTTAAAAGGGACAATTTATTATTTATACTTTATTTCATTAAACATGTTTTTTGTAATTTATGTGTTGTTGTAGTTGTTGCTTTTGTGGTGGCTATGTATGACGCTGTAACCAAAACTGTTAATACTGAGGACTTTAGTGACGGCTTGGAAGAATTTAGGGAGGGATAGAAAGTTGCTGAATTGGCCCCCTAGGTCATGTGATTTAACACAATAGGACTTCATTTTATGGGGTCATCATGTCTACATCCACTACAAAGAAAATTCAATGCAGTATCATCGAAATTCAGCCACACTCAGTACAAAATTAGACAAAATAGTCATGGAAAATCTCGACAAAGGAGCCATGCAGGCAATCTGCCCAATTTTCTATTCCATTGCCCAATTCACAATTGATGTCGTAGTGTTGTAGCGTTGTATGTCATAAATATTTTTCAAACAAATTTTTCTAAACAAAAACAAAACATTAATAAAAAAATTACGACATACAACGATACAACGCTACGACATCAATTGTGAATTGGGCACATATACTCGTATAGCCATATCCCGTATACTTTATGATTCAGTTCCAAAATATCGAAGAAAACAAAAATTCCTTTTTTAAATCCGTTAAAAGTTTCTTTAAATTGTGTACATACATATTTAACAAATTAAATATTTCATTATTGAACTACTTTAAACAATTTTAATATTTATGTATGTAAATGTGTAAATATGTACAATATAATAAATATTATTGTAGATACACATGTGTAACAGTATGTGAATTGAATCGGGATTACATGTGTTAATTTATATTTTGTTCTTTAAAATTCTTATTAAAAATTAAAAAAGAAAACACTCTCACACACGCACATACAGCAAACAAAAACAATAAACGAAACCTTTTGTCAGGCCATTTTTTTTGCTTTAACTCTACAATTCTTTATAAAGTTTTGTGTTTTTATTAAAAATTCTCTTGTTTTTGTTGAAACAATTTTTATTTATTTTTGTTCTTAAATACAGCTACAACATACAAACAATACCTAATGATATGCAAATAAATTCATATGTTAAAAAGTAGATGATGGGTTCTTTTCGCTGGGCTTTTCTCGGTATTGTTTAAATTATTCTCGTGTAAAGTGGGTTGATTTAAAATTTTTTAAATATATAACAGTTTAATGTAAATCTTTGTCATTTAGTTAGAGTTTATTTTGTTCAAATACAAAAATAGGCATTTATTTGATCCAGAACGCGATATTCGTACACTTTAGAATTGAAAAAAATATTTCCATACTAGTTTTTTATCACTACGTTTAGAGCCAAAGGTAGATTTTGTCGTTTCCAATATATTAGCACGGTATTTAGAACGCGACAAAGATTAGAACTCGATAACATATATAGAAATGGAAATATCTAAACTAAAATATAATAAGAAGTTTTCTGCTGACAACAGTCCAGTAAAAATTGTTTTGCATTCGTTTTTCACAACCTTTAATGTGATTTAGCACGCGACATATTTTCCCATGACGCTTTAATAAAAAAATTTTAAAACTTTTAGCTTTAAAAAAATGTACAACTTTTTTAAGAATTCAAAAAATTATAGAAGAGTTTTTTTCTCAAAACTGTGGGAATAAAAAATGGTAGCCGATTTGTTTTAGAAAATTTTAATTTTTAAAATGCAATAAAAGTTTTGAAATTTTACACTCATATAGAAACTTTAGATCCAAATCCATAAGTGAAAAATATATTTTCTAATTGTTAACGACAATCTCACAATTCCCAAAAAACTTTTCATAAATCCCAAAATTGGGATTTTTTAGATGTTTTGATATATTGAAGTAACCAAGTTCGGGGCTATGAAACCCCTTTGTACGATATTGAAGAACATATTTTGGAACATTCAAAACTGGTCTTAATTTTTTGAAAGCGTCTATGCGATTAGAGAAAATGTTGTCTAAATTTGAAATTTACATAAAAAATAGGTCTAGTTCGGAAGGCTCTGGACCACGCAATAATACGAATTTTGACATTATTTTGCCTTTATAATATTTCCTGAAATGTTATCTTTCAGAAGCATATCAACACATTATTTATCTTTTTTCTTATAATTTAAAATTAATGTAAGTACTTTTTTCGAAAAAATGGCGAAAAAACGACTTTTTTATATTTTTTTTTAATTTTGACTCAGTAGAGATTTTTAAACAATTATTACTAAATTTGTTATAAACTCAAAAAAATATATTTCAAGAAAATCAGGTAAGAATTGGATCCGTTATTAGCAAAAAATCAGACAAAGGTAGGTAAAAACATTAAATTTTTCTTTTCAAATGCGCATAACTCGTAAACTAAAGACATGATGTATGGCTGAAGCAATTTCACTTTCGATTCTTCAATTTTTTCCATGGTATTTTCCGTTTTTTCCTTTCTGCAGCTTGCGATTTGTGTTTGACAATTTTGAAAGCTATTCACTCTTTTCGAAATTTTCTATATATTTTACTGAACTCTTCTACTTTGCCGCAAGTATCGCATTGTTGGATCACTCTTTGCGCACATAATTTACACATCTAAATATGCATGTCAAAATTTGATTTTGAAAAACATACACTTGATATAGCGAACGCTACACACTTTGGAAGTTAAATTAAAATGCTTAGTTTGATTATTAAATGCAGTAGCTTTTCCTTTAGTTATTTATTTGAAAACAATTTTGATTATCTTTGAATTTTAAACTAATTAACAATTAAACCACTCACTAATTAAATGATTTTTACATAAATATGTCCATATATATTGTAGCATGTCATATATGTTTAAGTATGGTAGTATCTCTTTGTCTCTACATTTTATTATAAATGTTTAACGATTCACAATGTAATAAATTATTTTCTGTATTGTTTTTTTTTACATTATACACTCCAAAAATTTATACGCATAATCAATAGAAAATTATCTTAATTTGATTTTAAATCAAATTAAGCTAATTTACAATGTTATGTTGTTGCTTTCTTCACCTTTAAGGTTCAGCTCAATCTCATATTGTAACATGGACCCAAACCACTTGATAAAAATCTATGCAAATTATATGATATTTTAAATTAAACAGAATTTAAAAGAGTTGAAAGTTCTTAAATTTCAAGGGAATTTTTTTAAACGAAAAACATCTGCAATAATAGGAAAATCTGTCAATTACTAATAAATGTATTTCCAAATAATTATAAAAACAAAACTGGTAATTCTCCATAAATGCAAATTAGAAAACACCCATTATAAAGGAAATTTTTGCATTAGAAATGACTAATTCCCTAAGCACTTCCTTTTAAAATAAAACAGCAGGTAGTTAAATAATACAGGTAGTTTTGCACAACTTACCCTTAAGTCATCTCTTAAGGACCAACCACCTTCTGAGTATATAAACTGCCTAACAATTAAAGAAAAGACATCAGTATCTGTACATCTCTGTCACAGTAAACATCATTTGTTTTTGAAAGCATTATTCAATTCAATTACTTTGTAAAAAAATGGAATCGACTACTTTGGCTCAACATTCAGTATCTGCTCATACTAATGAAAATAAGGAGTTTGTGCCCTTTACTCCCATGTGCTCGGTGGAACCAATTTGCTGTCTGGACGTGAAGAAGAAACGCTTTCAAGAAGTTCGTGCTACTCCCTATACCTCAAGGACCTCATCAAAGGCTAGAAAGTCTTTAGCCTTTTAAATATCTTCCCAAAAAATATTGATAATTTTAATTTAGAGTGTAAAATTTTGATTGGTTTTCTTAGAAAATAATTTTGTAACAGCTTGGCTGTTAGTCCGTGTTTGATTAAATGATTTATAATAAATATTCCCCACAAATGTAAACAAAATTAGTATTATTATTTTAATATTATCCAACACTAGTTACCCGTTAACCTACTTACATGGGTTTCACTGGCACCATAGTTTAGAAACGAACTGAGGTGTTTGTGAGTTGATTTGTATTCACGTGGGTTCGTAGTTAGAAAGAGAGCTAGTGTGTGGCTTCCAAAGATGGTCGCTTTTGCCCTATAAAATTTAAAAAAATTTGGTTATCAACAGGAAAATCTTTTAATTTTACAGCCAAATCTGGTAATTTTTGATAAATGCATATAATTAGGAAATTTTTGTATTGAAACATCTAAATCTCTGCATACATCCTATTAAAATTGAACAACAGGTATTTAGCATTCCCTTATTAAATATTAAATGTTGTTAAAAAACTAGCTCGCATGAGAGTGGATAGTTTTTGTATGTACATAGAAACTATAAAAATCTACCTGCCCTGCCCACCAATAGACATCAGTGTCTTTACATCCTTGCCACAGTAAACATGCTTTGTTTTTGAAAGCATTAATTTCAGATAATTTTTTAAAAATGGAATCGACTACTTTCTATCAACATTTACTTACTGATCGTACTAATAAAGATATGGAATTTGTGCTATTTACCCCCATATACTCGATGGAACCTGCTGCATGGACGAGAAAAACAAGTTCGTGCTACTTCCTATACGTCGTGGATTTCATCAAAGGCTAGAAAGTCTTTGGGCTTTTAAATATATTCTCAAAAATATTGATAACACAGGGCAACAAAATCGAAGAAAATTAGAGGCTTTTTAAACCACTACACAATTTTGATGTATTGTTGTTCCAGTGGTAAAAATATGGTCCAAATTTTTAATTCTATGGAGAAGTTTTTTTGATTTTTTTTTTGTAAAATTCTGAATTTCTTTACAAGTTTCTCCACATAATTTATTATAACTCAAAAAGGGTTAGTCCGATATTATATATGTATTGCGTTTTAATCCTAGTTTTGGAGTTATAATAACAAATTGAAGCAAAAAATATTTTTTTTTACATGAAAATAGCACATTTTTTTGTTTTATTACTTTGTCGCAAAGCCGAATATAATAGCAACAAAATGAGATATCGATCATAAAAATCGATTGGCCTTTTTCAGAAAATTTTACTTTTTTGTTTGATATACATAAAATTGAACAGTTAATGTTCTTCTTTCGATTGATTGAATTTTGATAACATTTTCCCCATGCTATGTGCAAATTTTCACATTTATAGTGCGTTTCAATCTGCTCAGTAGTTTAGGAGTTATAATAACACCGTACGAAACTCAATATTAGACATAAACCGGATGATGTACGTCTGAAATAATAAATTAAATGGAGAAAAACTGTTTTTTCAGTTTTTCATTTCGTGATCCTGTTTCCTTTTAAAAGGACTTCAAATTTTCAGAGGAGTACATTTTTAAAAAAATGTTTTAAAATACTTCTGATCATCCTACTATTTCAAATTTGGAGTCAAATGATCAAGAAGAGTTGTGAAATATTCCGTATTATTTTGATTTTATCCTGTAGGGATAAAATGATGTCAAAAATGTCCTTTCATATTTTTATCCTTGAATATCCTTTTAGATTTACAATAATTTTTTTTTTAAAAATAGTGAGTTAAAGATCCAAATATTGAATACCACATGCCAAAATTTCATCCTTCTATCTTAACTACTTAAGTGTTAAAAAATATTTTAAATTTGAATTATCTGATTTTTTATATTTTATTTTAATATTTTATTCGAAAAAAATATAACAAAATCCGTTATAGAAGAAACGAAGAAGACTTTTTAATAAACAAGTAAACTGGTATAGTCGGGCAAGCCATTAGATAATATATACCAAAAATAATACAAAATATTTTACAACTCGTCTTGTTCTTTTGACATACAATTTGTCATTGTTGGAATAGCAGGAGTATTTTTAAATATTTTTTGAAAAATGTACTTCTTTGAAACTTTGAAGTCCTTAAAAAAGGACACAGGATCACGAAATGAAAAACTGAAAACACAGTTTTTATCCATTAAATTTATAGTTTCAGACGTATATCATCCGGTTCGTGTCTAACGAATTTTTTCTCTATTTGTCGGACGGTGTAATAAATTGAAGCAAAAAATATATATTTTTTACGTGAAAATACCATTTTTTTGTTTTAAAAAAAATCATTAAAATTCGAAAACGGCAGAAATGGTTCAGTTTTATTGATTTATCGCAAAGCCAGATGTACTAGAAACAAAATGAGATATCGATCATTAAAATCAGTGGATTATTTTCGAATTTATTCACAATTAAGTGAATAGTGCTTAGGTTGGTGCATTGCTGGAAAATCCTTTGATTTCCAAGGCCCATGGTATCAACATGACGCTATGGCGCCCCAAACCATAACGTTGGCTCCACCATGTTCGTCTGTACCTATAATATTCTTTGGATCAAGTGCATTGTTTGGCCTTGTAAATACTAGGCTTTGTGTTATATTTTTCTTAAGTTTCATCAAAATCGGCCCAAAAATATATAACATTTCGCTATCTTTCCATGAGAAATTAGAAATATTGAAAAATTTGACCTTTGACCTTCACGATTTAAGGGTTGAAGTTTTCCGATTTTAGTAAAACTTTGATGAGAAAACAATGAGATGATAAAAAAATTCTGAAATTTGTTTAACAAAATTTTTAAAAATTTGAAAATGTAGTTTTGAAACTTCCGTTAAAAAAATGTTTATTTTTTTGTTCATACCTAAGAATAGGTTAACGGTATCCTACGAAGCCAAAAACTCATATACAAGCAAATATGGATATATTTTAAGTAAAAATGAGCTTTTATTTTAATATTTATCAAAATATGTTAATTTTGTTTCTACATTTCTTGTTCTAGTGGCCTGAGACACGTTAATAGCCTGGCGAATTTTTAATAACTTTAACATTTTTTAACCAATTTCTGGTTTTTATGTCTCATTAGAACGACAATTACGTACACATTTCAATTATTTTAAATTAAATTGCAAAAGTAATTTTTTAATGGCAACATTTTTACAAAAACTGAAAAAAATGCATTTTTTCCCTTGTTAATGCATCCAAAAACTTTAGAGGGCTTGCGGCACATGTTAACCCCAACCGATTTACCTAAACTTTTTAAAGGATAATTTTTTTTCCTAATGTTCACCAAACTGGGGGGTGAGAATGGCCAAAATCCAACTTTCGTTTATTAAGGGCCACCCTATGCTACATATGTATTTTAAAATGTTCGCCACTAATTCCCTAAAGCTTCAAAATCGTAGATTGTATGTACACTTTTTTCCTTGACTGTATATAAAAACGGCTTCGCTCAGTAAAGTTGTCTTGCCTTACCATGAAGGTTTTCTCCTCTAGAGTTTAAGGAAAGCAGCTACCTACCTGAAATTTTTAATATATTTGATAAGGATTCTTTAGTATTGAAAATGGGCAATATCGGTTTATGATTTCACCTAGCCCAAATACAAATGTTCCTCTAGTAGTCATAAATATGTTGATTATGCGGCAATCCTGACATAATTTTGCACAAATTAGTTCTAAGTAATCTGAAGAAAGTATGGCATACAAGGTACCCCTCACCAAACTACTTGAACATTCATAATTGTCTTATATCGTGATGAAATTGGACATAATCACATCAAAACATAACTAATGAATAAGATGCAAAAGTGGTGTGATCCCACACTATTTATTTAGTGGTATTTAAATTTACACCACTTTTGCTACATTATTTTGTTATATTAAACAAAAACGATTTTTTCAGCTCCATCTACTTTTGAATACAAAAAGGTAGCTTTTGTATTGATATTGGTAATGTAAGGACTGTATGTAACACCAGAACAGCATACAAAAAAATTGTGGGTTACACCACTTTTGCGGTGATGGTTACAAATATTGACGGTAGGTATACAATATTCGGCACAGCCGAATATTAAACTCTTCCTTGTTATAGTTATAATTCTTACTACCAATTATTTATTTTAGCCTTTGGGAGAGATTTCACTTTTTAATTTTGGGAATTAGTTAATTTTTGATATAATTTATTTCATTGGGAGCTATTTCATGGTTCCTAAAGCTAGTAACGTGCTCAGGCTATAAAATCCAACACAAAATACCCGTTAACCTACCAACAAGGTTTTCAACTGGCACATTAGTTTAGAAACACTGTCAGAGCTGATGTTTCTGTGAGTTGATTTGTATTTACACGTAGTTAGAACGGGAGCTGCTGGGCAGCGCCTCCAGCCTATACAGTTTAAAAAATCACCACAAATTAAGTTATTACCTGATTGTCAATAATATATTTGGATATTAAAACATCTGTCATAACAGGAAAATCATTAGATTATCAATAAGTGTTTATATTTCCTAATAATTATACAGCCAAATCTGGTAATTCGCGATAAATAAAAATTAAAAAAAAACCCATCATAAAGGAAATTTTTGCATTTAAAATAACAATCATTCCATAAGCACTTCCTATTAAAATTGAACAGCAGGTAAGTAACATTACATTAAACAATAAAGGTAGTTTACACAAATTACCCTTAAGCCACCTTATATGACCACCTTCCATGTATATAAACTCCCTGTCAATTAAGGAAAAGACATCAGTATCTGTACATCTCTATCACAGCAAACATCATTTGTTTTTGAAAGCATTATTCAATTCAATTACTTTGTAAAAAATGGAATCGACTACTTTGGCTCAACATTTAGTATCTGATCATACTAAGGAAAATAAGGAGTTTGTGCCCTTTACTCCCATGTGCTCGGTGGAACCAATTTGCTGTCTGGACGTGAAGAAGAAACGCTTTCAAGAAGTTCGTGCTACTCCCTATACCTCAAGGACCTCATCAAAGGCTAGAAAATCTTTAGCCTTTTAAATATTTTCCCCAAAAAATATTGATAATTTTAATTTAGAGTGTAAAATTTTGATTGGTTTTCTTAGAAAATAATTTTGTAACAGCTTGGCTGTTAGTCCGTGTTTGATTAAATGATTTATAATAAATATTCTCAAAAAATGTAAACAAAATGTGTTAAGATTTTTATTTAAAACTCACAAACTGCAGCCGTAGAATTAATTACGAGTTGAGACTCTGAAATCAAACACAAGTTACCCGTAAAACGACTTGGTTTTTAGCTGGTACAGTAGTTTGTAAACAAAGTCAGAACTATGATGTTTGTGAGTTGATTTGTATTTACATGGGTCGTCTATGCCGACTATGTTTCAAGGATTCTTAATAGAAGATACCCCACGATTAGCCTTGATTAGTTCTAAATTCGACCGGTCTCGGTTTTATTTAACTTTTCGCTTTTTCGAGAAACGGGTTTTTATGACTGTTAACCGATTTTAACGAAATATGTTTTGAGAAGCATATTTTTGAAAATCACTGATAATATTTATAAAAATATTTCATATTTTATAGATAAATCGTATTAAGAGGTCCTAGAGGAAAAAGGACAATTATTTTTGATCACCCTTATTTTCCACCAAATACCGATTTTTGTATGAAAAATCTAAAATCACTCATAGATCGTTAATAATATATATAAATAGCAATTTTTATATGAAAATTTTAAAAGCACTCATAGGACGTTAATAAGACGTCCTAGAGGAAAAGGGACAATAATCCGTTTTTATATGGAAATCTAAAAACACTCATAAATCGTTAACAAAATGTCCTAGAAGAAAAAGGACAATAATCTGTGATCACTCATTTTTCCCACCAAATATCGATTTTTATATGAAATATCCAAAATTACTCATAAATCGTTAATAAGAGGTCCTAGATGAAAAACGACATTAATCTGTGATCACTCATTTTTCCCAACATATATCGATTTTTATATGAAAATCTAAAATCCCTCATTTATTTTATATGAAAAATCTAAAATCATTTATAAATCGTTAATGAGAGGTCCTAGAGGAAAAACGACAATGAATTCAATAATTTTTCCCACCAAATATTGATTTTTATACGAAAATATGAAAAATCTAAAATCACTTATAAATCGTTTATAAGAGGTTCTACAGAAAAAAGGAAAATAATCTGTGATCACTCATATTTCCCATTAAATATCGATTTTTATATGAAAATTTTAAAAACACTCATAGACTGTTAATAACACGTCCTAGAGGAAGAGGGACAATAATCTGTGATCACGCATTCTTGCCACCAAATTTCGATATGAAATATATAAAATCACACATATATTGTTACTAAGAGCTCCTAGAAGAAAAAGCAGAGTACTCTGTGATCGCTCATCTTTCCCACCAAATATAGATTTTTATATGAAAAATCTAAAATCACTCATAGATCGTTAATAAGAGGTCCTAGAGAAAAAAGCAACAATCTGTGCTCAATCTATAATCATTCTAAATTAGATGTCCTCAACAGATCGATTTTTATATGAAAAATATAAAATCACTCATAGATCGATAATAAGACGCCATACGGCCATTTTCACAATGTACGATTATTTCATTTTAACCGGAAAATTAACTAACTGTCGGTTTGTTTAACGGGGACCATTTAACCAACGGTTACCGATATACGTTTCACCATCATTTGATTAATTAACCAAAGCATTCAGTAGAAAGTATGGCAATAATGCATACATTTGTTTACGAAAAATAGTGTAATGAAAGATTGAAATATAAAAAATTTTCAAAAGACTGCATAAAAAATAATAATTTGTGTTTTCTTAGTGGTATAATAAAAAACTTATAAAACTCAAAAATATTAAGGTACCTAACTGTAAAATTTACAGAACAAACTGAACAACAATTACTGAAAACCAACAAGGAAAAGTGCACATTTGTTGTTTGGTTTGTAAGTGCAATATCCGGGTGGTATATGGATCACCCCGTGCAAAATTTACTTTTCTTCGTTTTACACTTTTAAAAATTATAAATATTACAAAAATATAAATGTTTTTCCATGTTCTTTTATTATATTTCTTACAATTAAGATGCTAACCGGCGAAATTTATTCGGTTATATTTAACAGCAACTTTGTTGTTAAATAGTGTCAGTTAAGAATTAATCGTACATTGTGAAATTCATATTAGCCTAGCTTGCGGTTAAAGTTCACGTTAACTTTTAATCGTACATTGTGAAAATGGCCGATAAAGGAACAACGACAATAATCTGTGATCACACTTATTTCCATCGTTAATAAGAGGTCCTAGAGGTAAAAGGACAAGAATCTCATATTTCTCATTAAATATCGATTTTTATATGAAAATTTTAAAAACACTTATAGACCGTTAATAAGATATCCTACAGGAATATTGACAATAATCTGTGATCACTCATTTTTCCACCAAATATCGATTTTTATATGAAATATCCAAAATTACTTATAAATCGTGGAGACACTTTGTTTTACATTATTTTATTTAATCGAAGTTGTTTTTTATTTTATTTTAAAATTTGAAAATAAATAAAATTAATTCAGTTTTGTTATAAAATTCAAGAAAATATAACACACATTTATTTTCCGAAACTGGTGACCCCCACGATAGCTGAACATGCAAAACGATAGACCAATAAACTCGAAGTGTTGCAAGAGCTCAAGCATCTCGAAGCTTTCGATATTATAACCAATCTACCATCTAATAATAAATTTATCACTCTAAAAGAAGTGATTTTAAATAAATTTTCCACCTCATCAATATCACGTTTAGAGCAATTAGCTTCCCGCATACAGTTGGGCGATACCAAACCAAGGCATTTGTTAACTAAACTACAACGTACAGAAGGATGGCTTCATACAAATTGATTTTTTCGCATTAAATTGTTTATATCCGAGCAAAAGTCTAGAAATTTGGTACATACATTTATTGATCCAAAAAATGAACGCATGCCGAGTTTCAATTAAATCGGTTTCGCCCACCGCCCACGAAACCCATACATAGATAAGAATTTTTTTGATATTTCGTTTATTATTCGACATCCTGTTCCGAAAACTTCCGAAAACAATTTTTTCTTTTAATCGAAACAAGACAATCCCACCTTTCATTTTATTAAAAAAAATTTTCTTAAAACTATCAGTATACATTTCATCTTTAAACATTTATCTACAAAACTGCATCATTTGATTTTTGAAATTAAGTGTTTGAAAAATTTACTTTTTGACACCAAAATCCCTCCGTGCAACGTACCAATGTAACGCAAGATAAGAACATAATTCGTGATTTTTGGTTACAACGTTTGCCTTCAACAGCTCGTGCGGTTTTAGCAGGAATGATAAGAAGTCAGCGAAATATATAATTTACAGAATTATCACTGGTTGCTAATGAAATCGTTGATTCATTAAGAAATAGCAACAACGGGATAACCGAAATTTCTGAGGAATCGTTGAATTCTGATATATGTATGTGCAGTTGGCACCACAGGATCAGTAATAAACGTCTGTCGAATTTGGAAAATCAATGGCAAAACTCGGAACATAACAATGGACAGTTTAAAACCAGCTTTTTACCAATCACTACCGACTAGCTGCGATATTATCCTTGCTTGTCTGATGGCATTACATACAAATTTTTCGATAGGGGGTTGTATAGGATAGTGGTTGATTTCCTTACTGATTGTGTGGGAGCGGGGGCAGCCCGATCTGGTGAGTGGGATGTGGTAGCCGTGGTGCCACATTGAAAATAAAACTTGAACTTGTAATGGCATTAGTATCTGTACATTCGTGCTAATTCCTATACCTCGAGGACCTCATCTAAAGAAAGAAAATAATTAGCTTTTTAAATATGTATTTTCCCAAAAAATATTGATAATATTAGTTTAACTTTTTATTGGTTTTCATAGAAAATAATTTTGTAACAGCTTGGTTTTTAGTTTTATTACCTGACTGTCAATAATATGTATGTAGTATATTTGGAAATCAAAACATCTGCCATAACAGGAAAATCTTTTAATTACAAATAAATGTATTTCCAAATAATTATACTGCCAAATCTGGTAATTCGCTATAAATGCAAATTAAGAAAAACCCATCATCATAAACGAAATTTTTGCATTAAAAATGGCTAATAGGCTAAGTAGTTCCTATTAAAATTGAACAGCAGGTAGTTAATATAGCTACCTTAAATAATACAGGTAGTTTTGCACAACTTACCCTTAAGTCACCGCTTAAGGACCAAACACATTCAGATTATATAAACTCCCTAACAATTGAAGAAAATACATCAGTATCTGTACATCTCTGTCACAGTAAACATCATTTGTTTTTAAAAGCACTCATCTCAATTAATTTGTAAAAAAATGGAATCGACTACTTTGGCTCAACATTTAGTATCTGCTACTACTAATAATAAGGAGTTTGTGCCCTTTACCCCTATCGGCTCGATGGAACATGCTGTCTGGACGTTCGGTATACTCCCTGTACCTCGAGGACCTCATCAAAGGCAAGAAAATATTTAGCCTGTTTGATATTTTCCCAAAAATATTGATAATTTTAGTTTAGAGTGATTGGTATCAAAGTATAATTTTGTAAATGATTTATAATAAATATTTCCGAAAAATGTAAACAAACTGTGTTAAGATTTTTATTTTCTTTACAAAGCTGCTCAACATGTACCATGAAATAACTTCAAAGGAACAAAATTAAATAACCTCCACATAATTTTTCATACAAATTTGTACTTACTACCTTATGAAATTACTGCTTATTAATTCTTTGTTGGGGGTTATGTAAGTTTTTTTGGAATTAATTTCATCTATTTGCGGGATTTATAATAGAAGGCGTATCTTTTGAACGCGTTTTTTGTTTTTAATAACTTATATGTCATTTTAAACATTATAGTGTAAACAACAAAGTTTCCTATTAATATGATCTGACCAGAGCATCACAGGGAACTTGTACCTAGCGCAACTGATTAGTTTGACAGTACATGTTAAAAAGTATTTAGAATGAAGTGGTTGGGAAGTTTTGCCTCACTCGCTTTATAGTCCAGACCCGTCCGAATCCTATTTGTATCGATCGATGAAAAAACTTTCTATGGGATACGCTTCATTTTGGAACAGAGGCTTGATTCGTTATTGGCCTCAAAAGATGAGCAGTTATTTTGGCTCTGAATCCATATGCTGCCAGAATTTGTATTTGTACAAATGTTTCAAAATAAAAGCGAAATATTTGAAAAAAAACCCGAATTATGTTTTTATAATCATTTTTAAGAACTTGTGTACATTAGGGTGGCCCTTAATAAACGAAAGTTGGATTTTGGCCATTCTCACCCCCCAGTTTGGTGAACATTAGTAAAAAAAATCATCCTGAAAAAATTTTAGGTAAATCGGTTGGGATTAAGACGTGCCGCAAGCCCTCTGAAGTTTTGAGATGCATTTACAAGGGGAAAAAATTCATTTTTTTCAGTTTTTGTAAAAATTTTGCCATTAAAAAATTACTTTTGTAATTTAATTTAAAAGAATCGAAATGTGTACGTAATTGTCGTTCTAATGAGACATAAAAAACAGAAATCGGTTAAAAAATTTTAGTTATTAAAAATTCGCCAGGCCATTAACGTGTCTCAGGCCACTAGAACAAGAAATGTTGGAACAAAATTAACATATTTTGAGAAATATTAAAATAAAAGCTCATTTTTACTTAAAATATGTCCATATTTACTTGTATATGAGTTTTTGTCTTCGTAGGATACCGTTAACCTATTCTTAGGTATGAACAAAAAAATTTAATTTTTTTAACGGCAGTTTCAAAACTCCATTTTCAAATTTTTAAAAATTTTGTTAAACAAATTTCAGAATTTTTTGATCATCTCATTGGGATTTATTAAGAGTATAATAGGGAATTAAATCGTGAAAAAATTATGAAAATATCTCTTATAGTTTTTCCGTACCTGCGATTTAAATTTTGAAATTTTCGAGAAAAACCAATTATTTGGCAATTTTTAGGCCAATGAGCTCTATTTTCTTACTCTTATGAATTTTAAGCAAAACTTAATTAGAATATTATAGTCCAGATAATTCTAAATATACTCTGAAACTTTTACTAAAATCAAAAAACGTTAACCCTTAAATCGTGAAGGTCAATGGTCAAATTTTTCAATATTTGGAATTTCTCTTGGAAAGATTTTGAAATGTTCGAAATGTTGTATATTTTTGGGCCGATTTTGATGAAATTTAACAAAAATATAACACAAAGCCTAGTATTTACAAAAGCAGCAGAAAAATTAAAATTAACCCTATATAGCACTTGGTGCTAAAATGACCCCAAACTTCTAAAACCATAAAAAATTATGATTTTAAAAGTTTGGTGTCATTTTAACCCCAAGTGCCATTAAGCGTTAATTTCCATTCTTGTGCTGTTATTATAAACCCTAGAGTTTATGTTATATTTTTGTTAAATTTCATCAAAATCGGCCCAAAAATATACAACATTTCGATCATTTCGAAATCTTTCCAAGAGAAATTCCAAATATTGAAAAATTTTACCTTTGACCTTCACGATTTAAGGGTTAACGTCTTCCGATTTTAGTAGAAGTTTCAGAGTATATTTTGAATTATCTGGACTATAATATTCTGAATAGGTTTAACTTAAAATTCATAAGAGTAAGGAAATAGAGCTCATTGGCCTAAAAATTGCCAAATAATTGGTTTTTCTCGAAAATTTCAAAATTTAAATCGCAGGTACGGAAAAACTATAAGAGATATTTTCATAATTTTTTTACATTTTTATTCCCTATTATATTCTTAATAAATCCCAATGGGATGATCAAAAAATTCTGAAATTTGTTTAACAAAATTTTTAAAAATTTGAAAATGGAGTTTTGAAACTGCCGTTAAAAAATGTTTATTTTTTGTTCATACCTAAGAATAGGTTAACGGTATCCTACAAAGACAAAAACTCATAGACAAGTATATATGGATATATTTTAAGTAAAAATGAGCTTTTATTTTAATATTTCTCAAAATATGTTAATTTTGTTCCAACATTTCTTGTTCTAGTGGCCTGAGACACGTTAATGGCCTGGCGAATTTTTAATAACTTTAACATTTTTTGACCGATTTCTGTTTTTTATGTCTCATTAGAACGACAATTACGTACACATTTCGATTCTTTTAAATTAAATTACAAAAGTAATTTTTTAATGGCAAAATTTTTACAAAAACTGAAAAAAATGCATTTTTTCCCCTTGTAAATGCATCTCAAAACTTCAGAGGGCTTGCGGCACGTCTTAACCCCAACCGATTTACCTAAAATTTTTTCAGGATGATTTTGTTGCTAATGTTCACCAAACTGGAGGGTGAGAATGGCCAAAATCCAACTTTCGTTTATTAAGGGCCACCCTAGTGTACATGTAAATATAAATCAAGAGTTGAAAAACATCCCCTGGCTTTGGTGTCGATTATGCTGGTTGGCCGGGCTTCACATACGATCTCTAACGCTTCGGATTATTGCAATGAATTCAAAAAAAACTTTGTTGTTTACACTATAATGTTTAAAATGACATATAAGTTATTAAAAACAAAAAACGCGTTCAAACGATACGCCTTCTATTGTAAATCCCGCAAATAGATGAAATTAATTCCAAAAAAACTTACATAATCCCCAACAAAGAATTAATAAGCAGTAATTTAATAAGGAAGTAAGTACAAATTTGTATGAAAAATTATGTGGAGGTTATTTAATTTTGTTCCTTTTAAGTTATTTCATGGTACATGGCCAGCTGCTTTGTAAAGAAAATAAAAATCTTAACACAGTTTGTTTACATTTTTCGGAAATATTTATTATAAATCATTTACAAAATTATACTTTGAAACCAATCCCTCTTAACTAAAATTATCAATATTTTTGGGAAAATATCAAACAGGCTAAATATTTTCTTGCCTTTGATGAGGTCCTCGAGGTACAGGGAGTATACCGAACGTCCAGACAGCATGTTCCATCGAGCCGATAGGGGTAAAGGGCACAAACTCCTTATTATTAGTAGCAGATACTAAACGTTGAGCCAAACTAGTCGATTCCATTTTTTTACAAATTAATTGAGATGAGTGCTTTTAAAAACAAATGATGTTTACTGTGACAGAGATGTACAGATACTAATGTCTTTTCTTCAATTGTTAGGCAGTTTATATACTCTGAATGTGGTTGGTCCTTAAGCGGTGACTTAAGGGTAAGTTGTGCAAAACTACCTGTATTATTTAAGGTAGCTATATTAACTACCTGCTGTTCAATTTTAATAGGAACTACTTAGCGAATTAGCCATTTTTAATGCAAAAATTTCGTTTATGATGATGGGTTTTTCTTAATTTGCATTTATAGCGAATTACCAGATTTGGCAGTATAATTATTTGGAAATACATTTATTTGTAATTAAAAGATTTTCCTGTTATGGCAGATGTTTTGCTACTCAACTATATTCTTGACGATCGGGAAATAAATTAATATGTGGTGATTTTCTTAATTGTGCAGGGTAGATGTGACCATTCGTGGACGCTGCCAAGTAGCTCCCATTCTAACTCACTTCTGACAGTTTTTCTAAAGGTTACCAGCTAACTTATGTTAAATTTTAGAGCATGAATACGTTATTAGTTCAAAATAAACTTTGACTTATTTTGAAATTTAATTTTAACGGGTAACTAGTGTTGGATTTGAGTGCCTCAGCACGTTATTAGTTCTACGAACAGCTTAATAATATGTATCTAAATATTAACATTTGTTGGGAATATTTATTATCCATGAGCTACCAAACTACTGTAAGCCCTTCCGTGATCATTTGGTTGGCCCTTAGTTTGCACTTTTACGATTTTCGATGGTCTCAAAATTCGATGTTGCTTAAAGATCGAATGTATTTAGATGGCGGATACAAATTTTAGACCTTGGCAGCATTAAAGTGCAACACAAGAGCCACAGTAATGTTTCCACTATGGTGGTTTAGTTTATAATAACACAGGGCAACAAAATCGAAAAATTTTAGAGGCTTTTCCAACCACTACACAATTTTTATGTATTGTGGTTCCAGTAGTACAAAAATGGTCCAAATTTTAAATTCTATGGAGAGGTTTTTTTTAGAAAAAAAAGTAAAATTTTGATTTTGAGCGAGTTCACTTAATTGTGAATAAATCGAAAATAATGCATCGATTTTTATGTTCGATATTTCATTTTATTCCTATTACAAGTGGCTTTGCGATAAAGCAATCTGCCGTTTTCGATTTTTCATGATTTTTTAAAACAAAAAAATAACTATTTTCACCTAAAAAAAGTTTTCTCCAATTTTTTATTATAACTCCGAAACTACTAAGTCGATTGAAAAGCGATATATACGTGAAAATTTGTACATCGCATGGGGAAAATGTTTTCAGAATTCAATCAATCGAAAGAAGAACACTAACTACTCAATTTTATGTATATCAAACAAAAAACTAAAATTTTGTGAATATGAGCGAATTCACTTAATTGTAAATACATTCGAAAATAATCAATCAATATTTATGACCGATATCTCGTTTTGTTGCTATTCTACGTGGATTTGCGATAAAGCAATAAATCTGAACAATTTCTAGCGTTTTCGATTTTTCATGATTTTTTTAAAACAAAAAAGTAAAATTATTTTCACATAAAAAAATATTTTTTGCTTCAATTTGTTATTATAACTCCGAAACTACTGAGCCGATTGAAACGCAATATATATGTGAAAATTTGTACAACGCATGGGGAAAATGCTTTTAAAATTCAATCGATCGAAAAAAGAACATTAACTATTCAATTTTATGAATATCAAAAAAAAAGTAAAATTTTGAGAAAATGAGCGAATTCGCTTAATTGTGAATAAATTCGAAAAGAATTCATATCTTTTTATGATCTGTACCTCATTTCATTCCTATTATATATGGCTTTGTGATAAGGTCATAAATCTGAACAATTGCTGACGTTTTCGATTTTTTATGATTTTTTTAAAACTAAAAATTTGCTATTTTCACATAAAAAATATATTTTTTGCTTCAATTTGTTATTATAACTCCGAAACTACTGAACCGATTGAAACGCAATATATACGTGAAAATTTGTGTATCGCATGGGGAAAATGTTTTCAAAATTCAATCGATCGAAAGAAGAACATTAAGTACTCAATTTTATATATAACAAACAAAAACCTAAAATATTTTGAAAATGAAGCGAATTCACTTAATTGTGAATAAATTCGAAAATAATCCATAAATCCTTATGATCAATATCTCATTTTGTTGCTATTATATGGCTTTTCGATAAAGCAATAAATCTTAACTTTTTTTACGTTTTCGATTTTTCATGAGTTTTTCAAAACACAAAAATTTGCTATTTTCACGTAAAAAATATATTTTTTTGCTTCAATTTGTTATTATTACTCCGAAAATACTGAGCCAATGAAAACGCAATATATAAACAGATTAAAGGTTGTATAAATTTGTACTTTTGTAAGTTTACTTAAATAATATCGGACTAACCCTTTTTGAGTTATCATAAATTATGAGGAGAAACATTTAAAAAAATTCACAATTGTAGAAAAAAAATTTTAAAAAAATCTATCAATAGAATTCTAAAATTTTACAATTTTTGTACTTATGTAACCATGATGCATCATATCTATATAGTGATTAGTGAAGTTTTTTGTTGCTGTTGACCTCTATAATACATCTGCCCTTTCATTAATTCATTCTCTTAAAACCCTGATCATAACTGTGCATTATCTACACACATGTGCGCGGATGCTGGGGCAGCAATTAAAAATTTCTGTAATTAAGATGAAACCAACAAAAATGACACAAGAAATTCTTCTTGATAGCAAACAAAGCGAACGAACCAACCGACCAATGAATTATTTAAGCAGATGACAGTGACATGTAAATAAAATAAATATTTCTCAGTTAAAAGTGCATGTTTTTCTCACACTAATTTAAATAATTTATACTTGTACGATTACGTTAACAAAAAAAAACATAAAATAAAAACTCACAGTAGTAAACTCCCCATTTATGTTAAGATACAAAAAAACACGAAAATTAAAACAAAAGAAATATTTAAAACAAATCAAAAGTAGACGAAATCATTATAATAAAAATAAATTTAAATAAACAAATGAAGCTAAAATTATACCATAAGAACAAAAACCAAAAAAGACTCACGTTTAACAGAAGAAGAAAACAAATTTAATTTGATTGGAAAAATAAACATTTGTTGTTTTTAATTTTCCACCAGTTCTTATATTATTGGTATTAATAATATTAGTATGAATTTGTATGTTTTCTCCTCTTTTTTCTTATACTTCATAAATGTACATGATAAGCATGGACAAACAGGGGCCATAAATACAATATGATGTCGAAGTCAATGCTATTTTGTGGTGTTTTTCTATAATTTTCACTATGAAAAAATAAATGTAAGGTTTAATAATCCCCTCAACAACATTCATTCACATTCTTGTGTTGTTGTTGTTATTATTGTCTGTAGATTTACAACATGTTACTTCATACATAATAATCAAAATAGTTGGATTTACATACGCAACAAAATCAAATAACACAACACTTGCACATTCTCTTTAAAAACACACAGATACACAGAGTGGCATATTTGATATGCTAATCAATAATAGTTAATCAGGCCTCCAAATCGATCGATGTTAATGATCTTTGTACACAAACAAACAAATAAATACACATGGGGCACCATACAACATAACGCAACAACAGCAATAATACACAGAACAGCTAAACAACAAATAAATAAATAAATAAATAAACAAACCAAGTCAAACAAACATTCAATAGAATTAACATTTTCTTTCTTTTGTTTTCTTCTAAGGAGTGCGCACGAAAAAAATGGTTTATAACTTTGCTTAAACTCAAGCGAAATTATTACAGTGAATAATAGTGATTAAAACAATTCTGATTACTTCTTTTATCATTCACAAGGTCTTCGGTTCAAATTTGACCAATTTTGAAATTAATATTTATTTTTTCTAAAACTGAGTGGTGGATATATTTGATATATTATGAATTTTATTTCAAATGTCAACAACTATATTAGGTTTTTAGAAATACAAATTGACAAAAAAATATCTATAAACTAGTTTGTAACTTAATTATACTTTTGTTAGGTATAATTAAGTTACATTTTTTCAGAGCTTTGGTAGCACTACAATATATCTCTTCATCATACTTGCGGAACTACTGTTTTTCTTATCCTTCATAAGGTCTTCGGGTAAAATGTTAACCATTTTGAAAATAAAAACGTACTCTTTTTTTAAAAAAGTAGTATTTCTACTCCTTTTTTTTAAAAAAAGTAGTATTTCTACTCCTTTTTTTTAAAAAAAGTAGTATTTCTACTCCTTTTTTAAAAAAAGTATTATTTCTACTCATTTTTTTTTTTAAAAGTAGTATTTCTACTCCTTTTTTTTAAAAAAAGCAGTATTTCTACTCCTTTTTTTAAAAAAGTAGTATTTCTACTCCTTTTTTTAAAAAAGTAGTATTTCTACTCCTTTTTTTAAAGAAAGTAGTATTTCTACTCCTTTTTTTAAAAAAAAGTAGTATTTCTACTCCTTTTTTAAAAAAAGTAGTATTTCTACTTCTTTTTTATAAAAAGTAGTATTTCTACTCCTTTTTTAAAAAAAGTAGTATTTCTACTCCTTTTTTTTAAAAAAAAGTAGTATTTCTACTGCTTTTTTTTTAAAAAAGTAGTATTTCTACTCCTTTTTTCAAAAAAAGAAGTATTTCTACTCCTTTTTTTAAAAAAATTTGTATTTCTACTACTTTTTTAAAAAAAAAGTAGTATTTCTACACCTTTTTTTTAAAAAAATAGTATTTCTATTTCTTTTTTTAAAAAAGTAGTATTTCTATTCCTTTTTTTAAAAAAGTAGTATTTCTACTCCTTTTTTAAAAAAGTAGTATTTCTACTCCTTTTTTAAAAAAAGTAGTATTTCTACTCCTTTTTTGTAAAAAAGTAGTATTTCTACTCCTTTTTTAAAAAAAGTAGTATTTCTACTCCTCTTTTAAAAAAAGTAGTATTTCTACTCCTTTTTTTTAAAAAAAGTAATATTTCTACTCCTTTTTTTAAAAAAGTAGTATTTCTACTCCTTTTTTTAAAAAATTAGTATTTTTACTCCTTTTTTAAAAAAGTAGTATTTCTACTCCTTTTTTTAAAAAAGTAGAATTTCTACTCTTTTTTAAAAAAAGTAGTATTTCTATTCCTTTTTCTAAAAAGTAGTATTTCTACTCCTTTTTTTTAAAAAAAGTAGTATTTCTACTCCTTTTTTTAAAAAAGTAGAATTTCTACTCCTTTTTTAAAAAATTAGTATTTTTACTCCTTTTTTAAAAAAGTAGTATTTCTACTCCTTTTTTTAAAAAAGTAGAATTTCTACTCTTTTTTAAAAAAAGTAGTATTTCTATTCCTTTTTCTAAAAAGTAGTATTTCTACTCCTTTTTTTTAAAAAAAGTAGTATTTCTACTCCTTTTTTTAAAAAAGTAGAATTTCTACTCCTTTTTTTAAAAAAGTAGAATTTCTACTCCTTTTTTAAAAAAGTAGTATTTCTATTCCTTTTTTTAAAAAGTAGTATTTCTACTCCTTTTTTGTAAAAAAGTAGTATTTCTACTCCTTGTTTCTAAAAAAGTAGTATTTCTACTCCTTTTTCTAAAAAAGTAGTATTTCTACTTCATTTTTTTTTAAAAAGTAGTAATTCTACTTCATTTTTTTTTTAAAAAGTAGTATTTCTACTCCTTTTTTTTAAAAAAGTAGTATTTCTACTCCTTTTTTTAAAAAAATTAGTATTTCTACTACTTTTGTAAAAAAAGTAGTATTTCTACTCCTTTTGTAAAAAAAGTAGTATTTCTACTCCTTTTTTTTTAAAAGTAGTATTTCTACTGCTTTTTTCTAAAAAATTAGTATTTCTACTCCTTTTTTCTAAAAAATTAGTATTTCTACTCCTTTTTTCTAAAAAATTAGTATTTCTACTCCTTTTTTTTTAAAAAAGTAGTATCTCTATTCCTTTTTTTTAAAAAGTAGTATGTATTTCTACTCATTTTTTAAAAAAAGTAGTTTCTATTCCTTCTTTTTTTTAAAGTAGTATTTCTATTCCTTTTTTTTTAAAAGTAGTATTTCTACACCTTTATTTTTGAAAAAGTAGTATTTCTACTCCTATTTTTAAAAAAAATAGTATTTCTACTTCTTTTTTTAAAAAAGTAGTATTTCTACTCCCTTTTTAAAAAAACTAGTATTTCTACTCCTTTTTTAATGACTTTAATTTAATTTCAAATATCAACAACGACGTTAGGTTTTTTAAAAACAAAAATCTATTTTCTATTTGGGTCAAATTTGACCCGAAGATCTTAACGTCAGTAAATTTGAAGGCCTTGTGAAGGTAAAATTATCGCTTAGGAATATGTAAAACACAGTTTAATTGCTTTGGAGTATATCGATTTTTTTTGTTTTTATAAAACTAGATATTGAAAATTATCTTTTACTTGGTGTATTTGTAGGACATATAGAAAACAAAGCATTTTTTGAGGCTTTCCATATCACTAGTGATATTTTCGAAATATAAAAAGTCTTCTAAAATAGTTGAAATATTTGTTTTAATTATTTTTTTTTGGATTTTGAATATTTTTTAAAGTTTTTAATACACTAAAACTCATAAAAACACACTTTTAGAAAAAAACCGGCTATTCCAGGAGAAAAACCCGGTTTCTTCGATATTTAAAAAAACCGAAACCGACCTTAGCAAAAAAACCGGTTATAACCGGTTATTAGGGCCGATCACCCTAATAAACAGTTTATAAATTTATCAAACTAAATTTCCATACAAAATTTGTTTTATAAACCTTTGATAAATTTTTACATTAGTTTTTACATTTTTCACTACTATTGTCCCCACACCCAGCTTAAAGTATACCAATCTGCTCAGGATCACTTTCTTATCGTTTATGCGATGTCCGTCTTTCCAGGTTAAACTTGTCATCAAACTCTATAATAAAGTGATAATACCAAAGAAGATGAAAAAAATAAATTTCAAGCACCATTTTTTTCATGCGCACTCCTTATTTTTCTGTAACGTTTTGTTTTTTTTTTTTTGTTTTTGTATTTTTCTTCTTTTGTAATTCTCATCATTGTAATCAAACTTGTGAGCGCCAGCCACTAAACAGTAGTTCGTTTAGAAGATTAAACCCCATCTAAATGGTTTATTTTTTAATAATGGATATTAAGAGGAAAATATATTAAATTCTTCATCCATTATAATACCATTCAATTTCGTATCGAATGCTGCATATAAACATTATGAATCTAACTTTGTTGTTTTTTTTAAATACCTTATCAGTACAATATGGTTTTGATAATAAAAATCTATTTTTAAAGTAAATTTTGTTAAAAAAAACTTTACGCACCGAAAGCGATTTATAAAATTCATTAAGCCAATTTTGATTAAACTTATTTTAAATATTCTTTACATACATCACAAACATTTTTAAATAATAATCCATTTCATTTCGCAAAGGATATAACACATCTACATTGATGCTCGATATCGTTGAATCCATACGCTCCCGTCTTGATAGGGAAGCGGTGTGTGTACTTATATTTCTGGATTTTCATAAAGCATTCGATTCCTTGAGCAGTGATTTGTTGGCTATTAAGTTGATTAAACAATATAATTTTGACCTTGATGGCAAACTTATATTTTTTTAATAATCGTACTCAATTTGTTAGAGTTGCGGATCAAGACTCTGAGTTGATGCATCTCCACAGGGAACTATATTGGGACCATTGCTTTTTTTATTGTACATTAATGATATATTTGATATTTTTCTTATAGTCAAATGCTACACTTATGCGGACAACATACAATTGTTGCGATTTTCTGACTTAAATGACTTTGGAAGATTTGAAGAAAAAATATATTTCGATCTTGGCAGGGTTTTTGACTGGTCCGAATGCAATTTCTTAGATCTTAATCCAACCAAATGTAAAATGATGAGTTTTTCTGGGAAATAAAAAAAATAATGATTGTCGTTTAAATATTTTTTTAGATAATAATAATTGAGTTAGTTGATGTTAATAGTCACTTGGATTTTATTTAGATAATAAATTGAGCTTAGATCGACATATACATTTTGTGGTCTTACTTGTGTCTTTCACTTTACGAAGATTATACAGTGTTTTAACTTACTTATCATTGGCGATCAGATATTTCAGAAAATTCCAATTGAATTTCAGATTTCCAATTATATTTAAAAACTTTTTCATTTATATTTCTGAAATTTCCAATTGTAGTTCGGCAAATTCTAATAGCAATACAAAAGGAAACTTCTGAAATATAATTGGAGTATTCTGAAATGCAATGAGAAAATTCTAAAATATAATTGGAAGAAATTTCTGAAATTAAATTGGAAATTTCTGGATTTTAATTGGATTTTTCTGAAATACAATTGATCATAACCATATTTTGGTTGAATACAACCATATTATGGTTGAATACAACCATATTATGGTTGAATACAACCATATTATGGTTCAGCTCTTCCATTTTATTATTCCAGCTCAATAATAATAGTGCTTTTATTTTTAAGTCATCAGAATACATGGCCCTTAATAAAAGAAAGTTGAATTTTGGCCATTCTCACCCCCCAGTTTGGTGAACATTGGTAAAAAAATCATCCAGAAAATATTTTAGGTAAATCGGTTGGGGTTAAGACCGCAAGCCCTCTGAAGTTTTGAGATGCATTTACAAGGGGAAAAAATGCATTTTTTTTTTCAGTTTTTTGTAAAAATTTTGACATTAAAAAATTACTTTTGCAATTTAATTTAAAAGAATATAAATGTGTACATAATTGTCGTTCTAATGAGACATAAAAATCAGAAATTGGTCAAAAAATTTTAAAGTTGTTAAAAATTCGCCAGGCCCTTAACGTGTCTCAGGCCACTAGAACAAGAAATGTAGGAACAAAATTAACATATTTTGATAAATATTAAAATAAAAGCTCATTTTTACTTAAAATATATCCATATTTACTTGTTTATGAGTTTTTTAACCTATAACGGCAGTTTCAAAACTACATTTTCAAATTGTTAAAAATTTTGTTAAACAAATTTCAGAATTTTTTGATCATCTCATTGGGATTTATTGAGAATATAATAGGGAATAAAATTATGAAAATATCTCTTATAGTTGTTCCGTACCTGCGATTTAAATTTTTGCTTAATCTAGATCTAATTCTCTTCCCGTAAGAGATTTGACTGAGTTCTACATATTCTTTTTGTGTGGATATCTATTTGAAAATAGGGGGTTTTCTCATTCCCCGTGAAATCTCATTTTTAAATTTACATACTGTATAAAATCTGTTCCAATTTGTCCCCATTGCGAATCTGCAAATCACAGTGTAAATATTCGTCTTCATCGGCGTCATTGTCGTCATCATCACCGCCAACCCAACAATATGTTCTTTTCGTTCATTTGTTTATTTATATTAGTATTTTTGCTTTATTTTTTCGTTATTTATTTTTTGTATTTTCCTTTTTTTTAAATAAAATAAATATTTATTTGCTCCTATTGTTGTATTAAATATTCAATACTTTTTTCCGCTTCTTTGCCATTATTTAGCAGAGTCTGCCGCGGCTGCCACTGTTACACGGAGTATTTAAATTTGGTTGTTTTTTTGTGGATGTTGTTTAGTCGTTATTGTTGTTGTTATTTTAACCATTATCTTAATATTATTATTATTGTCGTTGTTGTTGTTATTGTTGTCGATGATGATACTCTACCAACTTGTAATAATGATTACGTTGGTTTTCATTTTATTCTGTCTGATTTTATTTTGCTGATACCAGCCCAATCCAATCCAGACCAGGCCCAAACCTACTTCTAAAAACCATCAAATACTTATTGTATTTGTGTTGTGTGTGAGTGTAAAATGAAAGTCATTTACATATGTCAGTGTATTGTATTGGAGTATTTATTTATTTGTATTAATATTACATGCATACTTTTTTATATATACATATACATATGTATGTAATACCGACATATGTTTTTATGTACCCAGCAGTTCCAGGAGACTGTCCCGAACTATCCGTGATTAGTTATTTTAGTGCATGTTCTAAACAGGGTCAATTGACACTTTTGGATTACAATGAGACTGTCCGATAGCTGGTACAAAGTAGTCAACGCATCGAATCCAATAACCGATTGCTTGTAAGCAAAACTTCCTCCAACAACTCTCCAATAGATTACTTCTGGTGGGTAAAATATCTACTTTATAAAGTGCAGTACTAAATAAACGTTTAATGTCTAGTAGTCAGATTAAACATTTATTTTGTACTAGTTGGGGTCCAGATGACCCTGAACTTTTAAAATCACGAAAAACATAGTCATTTTGACCCCAAGTGCTCTTAATATGTTAACTTTGTTCCTACATTTCTTGTTCTAGTGGCCTGAGACACCTTAATGCCCTGGTGATTTATTAACAACTTTAACATTTTCTTAACCAATTTTTGTCTTTTATATCTTATTATAACGACAATTACGTACACATTTCGATTCTTTTAAATTAAATTGCAAAAGTAATTATTTAATCGCAAAAATTCAAAAAAAAAACTGGAAAAAAATTAATTTTTTCCCCTTGTAAATGCACCTTAAAACTAAATCGAAAGTCGGCACGGGTTGCCCTTCTTAGAAAATTTTTTTGGTGGTATTTTAGGTCATTATGAAAGTTTTCAGCGGGTACCGTTTCAACATTTCAAAAAATCTAATTCTAAGGGACACTCTAGTGACTACACTCTAGGTTACTTAGAGACACTAAAGTGACAATGGACTTGCACTTGTATATGAATTACATCAACACAATTTGTATAAAACCAGTTTTTACTCACAAAAAATTCCAGAACAAAATAAACATTATAAGTGACTACACTCTAGTTTACTTAGAGACACTTAAGGGACAATTGTCTTCATGATAGATTACCTGTGATGTATAAAGTAACCAATTTACTTATATCTGCATTACAAAGAGCACATACGTCTCAAATAACTCAAAATATATTAATTGGAGTCAGCCAAGAGATCAAACACTATTAGGGATACATTGACTACTTGCTTAACTGTTGGGATATTTAATTCTATTTAGTTGATATTGGTATTTGTATTTATTATTATTATTATTATTTGTACTTTGTTGTTTATTTTCATTTACACACACAAAACCAATGTTATTCAAAATGTAGACAAATCCAAAATGCAGAGAAAACGTCACAAAAAAACCAATATCTATTTAATTTCAATAAAAATAATTTACATGTTCTGCACAAATTCGGTTAAATTTTGAATAAATTTAATTTTAATTTGAATTGTTCATGTTATATTTTTTGTTATTTTTATTATTGTTTTCTTAATAAACCACTTGTTTATTGTCACGTTTTAATAGCAAAATATACAACACTGAATAACAAACAATTATTGTTTGTCATTTATATTTGTATGTCCTTTTATAAGATACAGTGCAACACAGAACATTCAAACTTCTTCTCATATGGAATTTCTCGAAGTATGTACTTATCGAAACTAACAAAACACCATTTGAGTTAGGCTTGATTTTTCCGAAGAATATACATTGTTTCTCAGGGCTATATCTCGGAAACCAAATGAAATTTTCTTTTTCTGTCTTCCGCACAGAGGTAGGTATACACTAGGAGAGTAAAACAAACTAACCCGAAAATATCGCATCTACACGCAGAGAAAAAACATAGTTCGACATGGTTACGACAACCATACTATGTAACTTGTAACAATATATTGTTGTCATAAACATATAATTGTTGTTTTAATTTAATTTCAATCATATTTTAGTTACAGTAAACGTTTATATTTTAATCGCAATTATAAATATGAATATGGTTTTCAGACAACTAAATAATGATAAATATGTAGACATATTATTATTATTATTATGTACAACCATTAAATGTTAAGTTTGTATACGTGTAGTCATAATATGTTTAAGATGTAAACAGAATATGTTTACTTTTAATAGTCTTTTTTCTCACCATTTGTGAGTGTTGGCATTTGTCTAATACTACGTTTATACGTAGCCTATTCGGAAATAAAAATTATTTGCAATTAACTAACTCTCTGTTTATATATATGTCACTTTGTTTACGGAAAATTCTTATTTTTTTAAATGCAAAAATTAAATAATTAAAAATTCTTGTTTGTCTTACAGTTCAATTAATGCAAAAATGCAATGAAATATTTAAAAAACGAAAAAGAAAAACTAAAAACGTTAAAAAATATGGCAATGTTTAAAATCTTATTTGCAAATAAAAACATAGATGGGGGTAGTGCACTAAATGTTGATTGAAATCAGGATTGCACTATCACTCACTAAAATTGCAAAAAAAATAGTTTGCACTATTTTTTATCAGCTTTAGTGATAATGCTTATTTCTTAACTAGCACTAAAAAATAGTGATAGTGATAATTTTTTAACTATCACTAAACGAAGATTTAGTGCAAAAATCTGCACTACAATTAATTAGTGCAAAATTTTAACCTGCAATCAAAAAAAGCTGCATTAAACATACTATCACTAAATTTTCAAAAATGAGTAGTCATGAAATTGTTGAATCCAAATTCGAAAACTAAAAATTTTTAATTTTTTTTTGTTATTTTTAATGAAATATTAGTCTTAAGTTTTAAATTAGTGTACAGAAATAAACTTAAACCATTTTGAACTTAAAATTTAGTGCACAATTTGAAGTTGCACTCAAATTAGTGCATACAAAAAAGTTGCAATAAACTGATGATTGCATTTTTTAAATCAACTAATTTAATTTTGAGTGCAAAATTTTTTAACTCACTATCACTAATGTTTAGTGAGGCTGCTAATTTTAAACTCAGCACTAAATATAAACAAACTGATTGCACTAATTTTTCACTATCACTAAGTATTAGTGCAAACTGCAAAATTAGTGCACTACCCCCATCTATGAATAAAAAAATAATTCACTGTTTATACGGCAAATTTTTCTAATTACAATAATTTTATTTGCGAATAAGCCTTGCGTATAAACGTAGTATATGCTATTTTATTTTTACAAGTAAATTTTGAGTGTCTGTATTTCCCATTCGCTCTATAGTTTTATTTGTATATTATCTTTAACTTTGCTAGATCGAATAACAATAAATTTAAATTTATTAGTAATATTTTAATTGGGAATTTAGTACTTTAAAACTAAAACCTATTAAAATAAAATATTGTATTTCTAAAAATAAATTTTAATAACAATATGATTACTTTGGATCATAATAGGATTTCATTGGATCATGATTACTTTGTGTCATATTATGATTGATTTCATATCAACATATTATGATATTTAATGATACCAAAAATGATCATAATATGATTTGGACTACATGCCAGTGATGTTAACCGTACGGTAATTACCGTATTGTACGGTAATTTAGACCTCTGTACGGTAGGCAGGTAATTTCTACATTTGTACGGTAATTTTAAAAGGTTTAAATTTTTAAAAATTATATCCCAAACGTTATATTTCTATAATGTGTCTACATATAATGTACATATTTCTCATTAAAATAATCATAAAACTTTGAGGATGATGATAACCAACTACCACTAGACAAAATATATCTAGGCGGTAAAGTAATCGCAAGTCTTTCAAGTATGGATATTTCAACATACAAATTAGTATTAAAAACTGATCGTCATAAATCCACAATTGTTCGATACCAACATTTCTATAATTCCTTTAGTTTTGCATTTCCCAGAAGCTGTTGAAATGGATGAATTTAAATAAATAGATACGGAATTTATATTATAAGGCAAATAACTGATGTTGATAAAAATGGCATTCCGCTGTTTTACAAACATGGTCCTATATTCAAAATCCACTATCTTTGATATTCACGAAAATTACTTTTTGATAGTAAAATGTTCAGTAAAACAGTACTCATCTATGGTGTGAATTTCTTACAACCATATTGTCTTTTGCTGTTTTATTTGCATTTTTGTTATTTCTCTATGTTATACAATTATTTTTTTCCGAATGCAAAAGTCTCTATCTTTTCAAATAATTTTTTGGAATAATTTCTTCTTGCAATTCATGTTTTCTTACTAATTTTTGAATGCTGAACATGAATTTTACATTTTTCAATCATTTACAAAAATTAATTACCATGAAAATATTTTAACATTTTGTTTTTGGAAAATATAATTTCCATGGCATAAAAATAAATGGTTAAAGTTAGAGTTTGCTTAAAAAAGTGTCTACTTTTAAAGTTTTTTTATCTTATGTTGTATTATGAGCCGTTTCTTAAATAAATTACGTTAAAAACTGACGATGGCATAAATGAAATCAAAATAATTTAATTCTATTAAAATGCAAAATCCTTTATCTTTTCATTTTAATATACACATTGAATATTTTGAGAAGAAATAGAGGGATTTTCATAACGAATTTTAATAACTCAAGTAATACGCAAAAAAAAGTTTTTTGGCTTTCCTGAAAAGTTGTTTTTTAAGATCGAGAGTTTTGGATATAGGCCCTCGATATATTGAATTATAAAAATAAACCTGTTTCAATAAGAAAATATTATTATTTTTGTACTAAACTTTGGATACGGTAATTTTACATAAAAAACGGTAATTTTTTTAAGGCTGTACGGTAATCGAAATTAAAAAGTTAACATCACTGCTACATGCATTAATCTGATCATAATATGTTCCTCTTAGTTTATGGTTACCACAACCATGTTTTTTCTCTGCGTGTAGTACCCCAAAATTGTTAAAATGTCGAAAAATTAAAAGTTTTTATATCTTTTATCACCATTTTTGCCCATAGCTGCCAAACTGTGGGAAATCTCGATGCAAAGTGAGGAGCCGCGAACAAAAGGTACTTTTTTGAAAATTTAAAAATTTTGGGAAATTGATTTTTTCTAGAAGATTTCAACCCAAATATTATAAATATACCAAAAAATCAATTTGTTAAAAAATTCGAAAAGTAAAAAGTCAATTTGCCTCCATTTGTGTACTAAAGTGTTGCCATAGGAAAAACCAAGTTTGACAGTTGAAAAAAAGAAACTATCTTTAAAATAATTATGAAAGTTTGGCGGCCACAGTTCGACAATTTCGTTCTAAATATAGTCGGTATATAGGTTTAGTAGGGTATTCATTCGAATAATTATTCGAACAATTTAGAATAATCGAATAATACGAATAAATGTTCATATATATTTAAATTTATTAATTCATAATTCCAAATTTAAATAAGTAATAATGACTCACATATATTGTATTGTTTCTGAAATTCGACAAATAACTAAAGACAAATGGACTTTCTATCACTGTAGATGAGTGTTCCGATAGCTCCTTCTATAAATAAATAAATATTACTGCAACTAGTTACAATTCTAAAAACAAATCTTTCAAAAATTTTTAACTTAGGACTTGAACCAATGAAAATAAATGGTATGGAATAAAATATTTGTTATTTAGCTGGCGAAATATTAGAAGAATCGCAATTAGTAATCTAAATATTAACTTAGATTAAAGTGGTGTTGAATGTGATTTTGAAACAGTCGTCGAAAGTGATATTGAGGATCACATTTATAGCGATTACTTTGAAATAGACGAAGGCCATGATCTTAAAAAATATATATAAGTGACCGCGTACGTAAGTGTTGCAAAATATTTAATAAATCGAATGATAAACACAAATATTGCAAACTAACGTTTTGCTGCAAGAAAATCATGGAGTTCGTCTTACACATGATTTTGAACATTGTTGAACATCTTTGTCTAACATGGTAATAAACTTTTTCCGTATTTGTAAATCCGTCAATCATGCACTGCCTGACTTCAAATTAGCCATGTTCACTGATAATGATATCAAACTTTGGACAGATTTCCTTTATTGTGTAATTCCCCAAGACCACTTTATTAAGCAAAGATTCGGCAACGTTGATAGAGCTTGATGTATAATACAATTTGTTATAAATAATTTAGAAATAGTGAATAACTAATTTACTAAAGAATTAGTTACATAACGACATAAAAAAGTTCTTAATACTTGAATTCAGGATCATGTCCAACTAGCTCAAATTTTTTTAAAGCATAGTTCCAAAACGGAAACTATAGGGTTTGCTAGTTTTGTTTTGTAGATTGTTCGGGAGTTAATCTGATCAGAATATTTCTGATGAAAATTTAATGATGGACTTTGTTTTTAAATGTTTTTAATATTATCAATACTTGATTTGTTAACTTTAACGTTATTTTTTGTTTTTCTTTAACAATAAAATATTAAAAAACCGACATCTTTATTTACTTTTTTAAAAAAAATTTAAATTATTCGAATAATTCAATTAATTTCAAACGTATGATCGAATTATTCGAACAAGTAAAAATCTCATATTCGAAATATTCGTTTTATTAGAACAAGAGAAAAATCGAATACCCTACTAAACACACTGGTCTTCCAAAAACAACCGTTCAAATGTCAATATTAAAGTAGATAGTGAGAATGTTGATTATGGCAATCATATATATTGTAGTAATTAAACATAAGTTTATGTCAATCATGTTTATGATGAATCATTATATGAGGAGCCGCAGAGCACATTTCAAATTTTTGAGAAAAAGAGTTTTGTCTATTTCGTCCCCTTAAAAAGGGCATGAACCTGGAAATGGTAACCGAGTTCCGAGTTTTAATCGGTATTTTTAATTTTTTTTCTTTACAAACTATCTCCTTTAAATTTCGAATCGAATACAAAAAAATCAGCGAAATCGCACCAGCCGTTCTCACGTGATGCCATTACATACATGGCATCACGTTTTGAATGTTTTTAATCCTGATTAAAGTATCCAAAACCGAAAACCGGTCAACCGGGTTTTTCATCTTTGTAAACTTCACCGGTTTCGGTTTTTTTAACTTTTCGGTTTTTTGACAAACCGGTTTTTGTAAGACGGTTAACCGGTTTTAATGAAATATATTTTCTAAAGCTCGTTCAAATATATTTTTGAAAAACTTTGATACCATTTTTAAAAATATTGATTTATTTTATAGAAAATTGTAGCATTTGATAACATTTCGGAAAAGATATAAAATAATTGCATAAAGAATTCAAAAATGCTAAATTGCCATTAAATAAACATTTAATATAAACCGGTTAAACGGTTTTTTTGAAGACAGAAACCGAAACCGCTTAACCGGTTTTTTTAAAAGACAATAATCGAAACCGGTTTTTTCAAAAACACATTTTTTTCGGTAAAACCGGAAACCGGTTTTTTAAATTTGCCGGTTTTTTGGACACTCTAATTTTTGAAAACACGCGAAAAAGTAACTTTTGTTCTGCGGCTCCTCATATCACAATAGGTTGTTCTCAGATTAACTATAATTCGATAACAATACAATATGCTGAAGTATTACATCATAAAAATGGTTACCACAAACATATACAATTATATGTATGTTTTCCACAATCATGTGATTGGTAACCTAAACATAATATAGTTACAGCAATTATATATTGGGTGTATGCCTTAAAAAATCGGAATTTTTAGGTTTTATTTTGCAACATTTGTACTGCATAAAGTTATTCAAAGTATTGTCCATAGTTAGCTTTTACCTCTTCCATCTTTCTGCCAACATATGGATTCCGAGCTAAAAGAATTGCTCATCTTTTGAGGTCAAGAACGAATATGTTGCCAGAAAAATGGAAAAAGGTCATAGTAAACAATGGTTAATACTTTGAATAAATTTCTACAAATGTTTTAAAATAAAAGCTAAAAATTTTAAAAAATCCCACTCTTAGATTTTGTTTACCACAACCATGTTTTTTCTCTGCTTGCTAATAAGTTTTCCAATTTCGTTTGGAATTCTGTGATAGGGGGAATATGTTGCTAAATATTTATGAATTTTAATTAAAAATTGGTTAAGAATTATCTCAAGTGACATTTTTATATCTAGAAGAACAATGAAACATGTTAGATATACAGTTTAAAAACAATTTTAAAAGCCTTAAACGAATTTCTTAACATTTCACTGCCACTGCCAACATTATGCTACCTTTCCAAATCCATTTAAGCTTAAAGAATATTTTATTCCCCTTTTTATCCCACAACCACAAACAAAAAAAACAATCATATCTATAATATCTAAGTAGACTACGTTTAAATCCCATAAACATTTCCTTAATTGTTTCTATACACTAAATACATTTTGCTCTTAATATCTATCTACTTTCATTGCTCTCAGCTCAGCTCTGATGTGATTTGAATTTATAAATAATTGTGGCTTCTCCAAATAATAATGCAGTGGGAAAAAATTCCTTCAAAGTCATAAAATTTTATCGATAATTTTATTATAGTGTTAATTTTTAATTAATTTTTTTTCGTTCATCTTTATTTGTTTGGCTTTGTTTTTGCTATTGATTTTGTATATTTTTTTTATTATTGTTAGCAATTAACATAGATAAATTGTTGAAATTATCATTGAAATTTGTGGTCAAATTAAATTATTTTGTTGTTTCTTTTGTGGGCTGTTTTTATGAAAAAAAAAATAGACTTTTGCACAAATTTGAAACAAAAGAGGGCAAAAAAGCAATAAAATCAATAAATTAAATAAATTATTTACTTATGTTTGTATATTGTAAATATAGCGACTTTTACCACAAGCTTTGGTGAGAATCATTAAACAGATATTGGTTTTGGAATTAAGGGTATTATTAACAGAAAATAAGTTTAATAGTGTGCAAAAAAAGGGTTTGAATATTGCAAATACATATTAACAAAACAAATCTTTACGCGGGGCTTACTACTAATATATTGAGATATGAATTGAGTTAAAACCGACAAAAGTTTTGAAAAATCAATGCTTTTTTAGTAAATGTAAAATCAACGAGTCAGTCTAATTTGAAGCATCGTTAAGTAAATTAAGATAAATTAACTGCCTTCCAGTGTGCTGAATAAGTTGTGAATTATGAACGCTTATTTGTATAAAAACACATTGTGACTATTTAAACTGTTCAAGTTTAAATTTGAATAAATAAAGAGTTGTTACAATTTTAAACTACTAAACTGCTATAAAAGTATTAGGTTTATTTAAAGGAAATAAACCACAAACGTAACAATATTTTCCTATGAACACAAAATATTGATCCATAAAATTATCTTTGAACCAAGGATATTTCAAAAATGTTATATTCCATTCTCTAAAATTTTCCCCAATTATAAGACAAAAGGTCCCATACATCAAAAATTCAGAGTGGGAACTTGATATAAAAAATAATCAAAAAACTTCAAATATTTTTGGAATTATCTTTGTAATTACAAACATACACAGCAAAAATTGGAGCTTACATTTCAGTGGGTTTGTAAGTGAGAAAAGGTATGTTACACCTTACAAACCTGCTTACAGAAGGCATGATTTTTATATGGCGATTTCCCACTTGGAAGCATTACTCCGAAATACAACCTGCTTTCTTGTAAGCGACATGAGTAAGTCCATTAATTATTTAAATATTTCACTTACAACCTGTTTTAGCTTACATTAATACAAAAATGCTATCGATAGTATTATCTTATTTGTTGCTTGCATGGTAAGGCTTCTTAGTAAGCGTGTCAACAGCGCTTACGACCTGTTTTAGCTTCCAAAAATACAAAAAATTTTACTGGGTAGTCTTTTTGGTGTATGATTTAAAAATGCGGGATTTTTTCCAATTTTTAGCTTTTAATTTGAAACATTTGTACAATTTAAATTTTATCAAATTATTGGCTATTGTTAGCCATGACCTTTTGTCATCTTTCTATCAACATATGGATTACGAGACAAAAGAACTGTTCATATTTTAAGGCCTAGAATGAATTAAGCCAATATCAGATACTCTATTCCAAAGTAAAGCGTATCCCAGAGAGAGCATTCTCCATCAATCGAAACAAATAGTAACCGGACGGGACACGGTCTGGACTATAGAGCTGGTGAGGAAAAAATTCACAACCTCCTCATTCTAAATACCTTTTAACAGGTTTTGCATAATGTGCCGGAGAGTTGTCATGATGGAATATTACGGTTTCATGTCTGGGCGTTTTTCGGCCATTGCTAGCTTCAAACGAATCAGTTGCTTTCGGTTCAGGTTTGGATGCTCACTCCAAATACGGAGAATTACCTTAGCGTCATAAATAGGCTTCACATACGATCCCTTAAGCTTCGGGTTATCGTAATGGATACATTTTTCATAGCATTTAATGATTCAAGCTTCATTTCGGGCATGCTATATCGTCTTTCAAGGTCTCTCGGCCTCACTTCGTACGGTACAAAATTTCCCTGCTTTTGGATGAATCCTGCTGCTTCATGGAGTAATGGAAATGAAAGGCATACAGCATAAGCTTTGGTGAGCAATCGGTGTGTTTTGTAAAATTAAAGAAGTAAAGCAAAACTTCCCACATATGACGCTTTGTTAATACAAAATTCGAAATTTTCGAAGCAAAAAAAAGCTTTGTTGTTTACTCTATAATGTTGATTAACTAAGTGAGAATACAAATTTATTCAAACTACTGGCCATTGTTAGCTACTAACTTTTAACTTCTTTCAGGCAACATATGGATTCCGAGCCAAAAGAACTGCTCATCTTTTGAGGTCAAGAACGAATCAAGCCAATTTCGAATACTCTGTTCCAAAGTAAAGCGTAGCCCAGAGAGAGCGATCTCCATCGATCGAAGCAAATAGAAGTCGGACGGGGCTAGGTCTGGACTATAGAGAGGGTGAAGCAAAACTTCACAACCACTTCATTCTAAATATGGCAGAGCGTTGTTATGACGGAAAATTACGGTTTTATGTCTGGCCGCATACTCTGGCCGTTTTTCGGCCAATGCTCGCTTCAAATGAATCAGTTGGCCGGGCTTCACATATGATCTCTTACGCTTCGGCTTATCTTAATGGATCCAATTTCATCGCAAGTGCAAACATTATTTTCTTTTATAGCGTTCAAACATTATTTCGGAAATGCAAAATCGTCTTTTAATGTCGCTCAGCTTCAATTCGCATATTCCCCATTTCTTTGCTTTTGGATGAATCCTGCTGCTTGCAAACATTTTGAAATTGCTGACTGAGTAACTCCAAATGATCTTTCAAGCTCTTGTTGAGTTTGACAGAAATCTTCATGGAGTAATGCCTCCAGTTCTTGGTCTTCAAACTTTTTTTGCTGGCCTGAGCGATCTTTGCCTTTCATATTAAAATCAGCACTTCTGAAACGTTCAAACTATCTTTTGCATGTTCAAACAGAGGGAACACTTTCACCATAAGCTTCAGCGGCACTTTTTTTCAAATTAAAGAAATAAAGCGAAACTTCCTGCATATGACGCTTTGTTGGTACAAAATACGACATTTTCGAAGCAAGAACACATTCTTGTTTACACTATAGTGTTCAATAACTAAGTGAGAATAAAAAAAAATATATTAAGGTATGGACAATTCGACTCAGCTACATATATAACACTCTAATTTGTTTTGTTAAAATTTATCATGCGAATTTTAATGACAAATGTTTCTTGTTCGCTTTCTATCCTAATATTTAAATTCCCTCCTCTATTACGGTTTTCCCTGTAAAACCACAAAATTTCTTTTTAAAGTTTCTTAAAAATATTGTATTATAATCTTTTCCTTATTCTATTATATATTTGCTGGCAAATTTATTATATTATAAACAAATTTAAAGCGGATCTTAATAAATAATGAACAAGAAGAGCAAAAAAAAAAAAAAAAAGTACCGCAATTTTGCCACCAATTTAAGCGAATAGACAGACGCTTGTAGCCTGCCGTTGAAATTGTGTGTGAATCGTTAAATTGTTGTCTACGACTCGACTCGTGCTACCTTTTTTTGGTTTGGTTTGGTTGAGTTGCGTTTAAAGCCATTTAACGAGTGTATTAAATTATTTGATTGTTAATAATTTATTTAAATACACTTAAAATGTAAGACAGCAATTCTAGCAATCCAATAAAAAAACAACAACAGCAACAAAAGTAAAAATAAAAACAAAGAACACAGGGTTTAGAAATATAATAAAATAGAAAATTCTAATAGTCGTAACGACAACTTGGATTCTCCCCAACCAACCATTTAAACATTCAGACACACAGATACCTACATATATGTATGAATTTGTTTGTTTGTATATGAAATAAAAATTGCACAGATACACGCACAACAACAATATGTTGTAAAGGCAAAGACAAGGAAACGAAGGAAGCACTATGGGGATGATGGGAGAAATAAATGGTGATAGAAATTCCGAACTATTGAACTGATCAGTACGAATTTGGAACATCAGTAAAGCTAATATTTCAAAATTAGATAATGAACATTTCCTACATGCTGCTAAATATATGTTCCGATTTACAAAATCATATAAGTCAGCCTAAGCCTAATCTACTATGATTCAATAATTCCACACCTCCAACAATATTTGAAAAATTACGAAGTCGCTGATACATTTAATCATTTACTATGCCCCAGTGTGCCACTAGAACGAAAAAAATAGAAGTAGAATCGAAATAAAAATAAAAAATAATATCAAGAAAATTGAAATAAACACTATAAACCAAGACTAAAACTTGTAAAACCCAACTGCCACATAAATAAACGAAATATGAACATGGCTTCTTGTTGCAACATCCAAACATACAAAAGAAGATGAAACACAAGGATTACATACATACAAACACATACATCCACACACTATTTACAACTACTATAAATGTGGCAGAAGGTGGTTAAGACACAAACTCAAACATTCAGGAACTTGTTCAAGGGGTAATAAATGTTGGAATACGAATCAGAATTATGTGTGGAAATGGGGATAGGGAAAATGGTTTCTTTTTTTTGTGGTAAAAAACATAAGGTTAAGAAGTCTACACACACATACGTTTTCAGTTTTTACTTTTTTTGGGGGAAAAAAGAACATTTACAATAAATATAAAGAACTTATACGAGTTGTAGTGTTAGAATAGTAGAAAATTGTATTATAAACTCATATACACACTCTTACAATTGATAAGTAAGATACGCACACACATTTACACACATAAGAAATTGTATCTGCATTTGTTTTATATAGATCTTGGTTGGTTTTGTGTTTTTTTTTTTGTATAAATTTTAACAAGCAACTAAGATAAGTACTACCGCTTGCTACCGCAAAAAAAAATTAACAAAAATGATAATATTTTTGTTTTATCGTATTGGGTAGGGGAAGGACTTTTCCCCCTATATTCTAGTTCAGTTCTAGTTCAGTTCTAGTTCAGTTCTAGTTCAGTTCTAGTTCAGTTCTAGTTCAGTTCTAGTTCAGTTCTAGTTCAGTTCTAGTTCAGTTCTAGTTCAGTTCTAGTTCAGTTCTAGTTCAGTTCTAGTTCAGTTCTAGTTCAGTTCTAGTTCAGTTCTAGTTCAGTTCTAGTTCAGTTCTAGTTCAGTTCTAGTTCAGTTCTAGTTCAGTTCTAGTTCAGTTCTAGTTCAGTTCTAGTTCAGTTCTAGTTCAGTTCTAGTTCAGTTCTAGTTCAGTTCTAGTTCAGTTCTAGTTCAGTTCTAGTTCAGTTCTAGTTCAGTTCTAGTTCAGTTCTAGTTCAGTTCTAGTTCAGTTCTAGTTCAGTTCTAGTTCAGTTCTAGTTCAGTTCTAGTTCAGTTCTAGTTCAGTTCTAGTTCAGTTCTAGTTCAGTTCTAGTTCAGTTCTAGTTCAGTTCTAGTTCAGTTCTAGTTCAGTTCTAGTTCAGTTCTAGTTCAGTTCTAGTTCAGTTCTAGTTCAGTTCTAGTTCAGTTCTAGTTCAGTTTTAGTTCAGTTCTAGTTCAGTTCTAGTTCAGTTCTAGTTCAGTTCTAGTTCAGTTCTAGTTCTGTTCTAGTTCAGTTCTAGTTCAGTTCTAGTTCAGTTCTAGTTCTAGTTCAGTTCTAGTTCAGTTCTAGTTCAGTTCTAGTTCAGTTCTAGTTCAGTTCTAGTTCAGTTCTAGTTCAGTTCTAGTTCAGTTCTAGTTCAGTTCTAGTTCAGTTCTAGTTCAGTTCTAGTTCAGTTCTAGTTCAGTTCTAGTTCAGTTCTAGTTCAGTTCTAGTTCAGTTCTAGTTCAGTTCTAGTTCAGTTCTAGTTCAGTTCTAGTTCAGTTCTAGTTCAGTTCTAGTTCAGTTCTAGTTCAGTTCTAGTTCAGTTCTAGTTCAGTTCTAGTTCAGTTCTAGTTCAGTTCTAGTTCAGTTCTAGTTCAGTTCTAGTTCAGTTCTAGTTCAGTTCTAGTTCAGTTCTAGTTCAGTTCTAGTTCAGTTCTAGTTCAGTTCTAGTTCAGTTCTAGTTCAGTTCTAGTTCAGTTCTAGTTCAGTTCTAGTTCAGTTCTAGTTCAGTTCTAGTTCAGTTCTAGTTCAGTTCTAGTTCAGTTCTAGTTCAGTTCTAGTTCAGTTCTAGTTCAGTTCTAGTTCAGTTCTAGTTCAGTTCTAGTTCAGTTCTAGTTCAGTTCTAGTTCAGTTCTAGTTCAGTTCTAGTTCAGTTCTAGTTCAGTTCTAGTTCAGTTCTAGTTCAGTTCTAGTTCAGTTCTAGTTCAGTTCTAGTTCAGTTCTAGTTCAGTTCTAGTTCAGTTCTAGTTCAGTTCTAGTTCAGTTCTAGTTCAGTTCTAGTTCAGTTCTAGTTCAGTTCTAGTTCAGTTCTAGTTCAGTTCTAGTTCTAGTTCAGTTCTAGTTCTAGTTCAGTTCTAGTTCAGTTCTAGTTCAGTTCTAGTTCAGTTCTAGTTCAGTTCTAGTTCAGTTCTAGTTCAGTTCTAGTTCAGTTCTAGTTCAGTTCTAGTTCAGTTCTAGTTCAGTTCTAGTTCAGTTCTAGTTCAGTTCTAGTTCAGTTCTAGTTCAGTTCTAGTTCAGTTCTAGTTCAGTTCTAGTTCAGTTCTAGTTCAGTTCTAGTTCAGTTCTAGTTCAGTTCTAGTTCAGTTCTAGTTCAGTTCTAGTTCAGTTCTAGTTCAGTTCTAGTTCAGTTCTAGTTCAGTTCTAGTTCAGTTCTAGTTCAGTTCTAGTTCAGTTCTAGTTCAGTTCTAGTTCAGTTCTAGTTCAGTTCTAGTTCAGTTCTAGTTCAGTTCTAGTTCAGTTCTAGTTCAGTTCTAGTTCAGTTCTAGTTCAGTTCTAGTTCAGTTCTAGTTCAGTTCTAGTTCAGTTCTAGTTCAGTTCTAGTTCAGTTCTAGTTCAGTTCTAGTTCAGTTCTAGTTCAGTTCTAGTTCAGTTCAAGTTCAGTTCAAGTTCAGTTCTAGTTCAGTTCTAGTTCAGTTCTAGTTCAGTTCTAGTTCAGTTCTTTTCATACTGATGTACATATTTCCTTCGTAACTAGATTTTCCACCATCCAATACTTAGTTATTTACCCCCCTCCTAAGAACAAATTTATTTAGTTACTCTGGCAGTACTCTCGCATGTATTTCTAAAGTGGTGGTCATGCTGATGTTAGTCTTAGTAGCAGTTAGAGCCTTGGTGTGAGTCTTCTGCATAAATATTACGAAAATTTGAACAAATAATTGTACTAAAGTTTTATCTGCTTCTTGGTCATTTTAAATGAGATTGAATAGTCGGTGGTCGATGGTGAATAGTTTGTGTGTGTTTGATAAAAGAGTCTCTTAAATGTTTGACCACTAACCGCAACTATTATCGTGTTGCATATGGGCAATTGTATGTGCTCCTTTGTTGAGGGGATGGAGATGGCTTCTTTAATTTAAGACTCCCACGAGCGTTGGCTGTTTTATTTATTTATTTTAAGCTAGAACTGCTATTGGAGGCGGTTGCTGTTAAGGTGACCCTAATAAAATAAAAAAGCAAAAAAAATATAAGCTTCCATAAACAAGTGATTATGAACGTACATATGCTTTTATGTCTGTCCATGTTACAGTAGCATTATTGATTTCTAATTGAAAAATAGTTAAAGTGGGCATATTTTAAGCTACTTAACGCAGCCAGAGACTGAATCACTCGCACACTGAACAGCTTTAAACCCAAGTAAATGTTAGAGAAAAAAACAAAAGAATAAATACACAATTCTGGCCATCGTAGAAACCCATATAAAGAAGACCTTACCTACACCCTTCTGTAAAATAAAGAAGACAAAAATGGCCCATACAAACAATTGACAGAGCTTGGGATGGTTTGTTTTTATTGTTAGTAGAGGATTTAAAATATTCATGTTAATAACTTTATTTTTCTATTTTTATTTCGTTTCATTTTAGTTTCCTCATTTACTATTCATGAATGTATTTCAGTTATTTGTTACTGGCAGCATATTTTAAGCTTCCATCGATTTCAATGGAATCGAAAAAGCTTTGAATTACAAATTTTCCTAATAAATGTCGAAAAACATTAACAATATGACTCTCAAGAATATGTGGGCAGCAGTAGTATTAGTTGGTTTAGGTGTTTGCCAGAGTGTGAGAAGTTTAATGTTTATATTACGATATAAAATTGAATTTCTTGAAAATAATAAATATTTTCGAATTCATTTTTAAAAATTCACATTTCACAAAAGAGCTTTTAGCAGCGTGTGTCTAAGTTTTCTAGTAATCATGTAGAGAAATAAGTAAGAAAGTCAAGTCCGACCATATAATACCCTACTCTGAGTAACTGAGCAAAAAAATATTTCGTTTAAAATTTCAATAATTTATTTTAAAATTTCAATATTACGATCAGTTAACTTTCAATCTGACGAACCGGTTTAAATATTAATCGTAAGGTAACTCCTGTTATTTATACAACCCACACTTTCAACACCTTAAATTTTAATAGGTTTTTTTTTAAACGAATTCTCAATATTTAAATTGTATGCAGATTTTATAAAAAATTCACAGAAATTTCTATGCAAATGCTATTTAAAATTCTTTTCTACATGCCAACAAATAAAATTTAAATGACCTTTAGCTAAAAAAATGTTTCTAAAAATTGTTATTAAATTATTTAAAAAATGTATTTTATAGAGTCATTCGTACATTTATAGCAAACAAAAGGCACAATTGCATATGTTAACCTAAATATCTATATTTTACAATAAAATAAAATATAAAAAAATAAATAAATATACAAAATAAAATAATATGTACTCTTGAATACACACACACTCCTAACACACAAACATTTATTCGTTTGAATAGATATTCGTATTAAAATAAAATATTACATGTACTGGTATAAATAAAATACGCAATTAATATTTTGCCGACAATTGCCAAAAAAAAAAAGCAAATAGTTTAAACTAGAATATTTTGTCGCCATATTTGAATGTTTGTTTGTGCCATATATTGAGTCGCCAATAGAACTGGGGTTTTGTCTAATGGAGAGTTACACTCAAGGAAAAAAAGCAAAAATTTGCGAAATCATTTAATTCATTCAGGCACGCTTTTTTCTGTATAAATTACAAATCAAAACAATTGCATTTTTATTTAACCAAGGCTAGTTTATTATAAAAAGTAAGAAAAAACAAGAAAGAGCGCTATATTCGGCTCTGCCGAATCTTATATACCCTTCACCAAATTATACTTTAAAATACATTTTTTTAAATATTTTTAGGTAAACAAAATTTAATTTTTTTTAATTGTTTTTCAATTTTTTTTTTGTTGAAATAGTTTTTTTTATTTTTTTTTTTAAAAAGTTTTTTCCAAATTTTTTTAACATATTTTTTTTTTTATAAAAAAAAATGTTTTTTTCATCAAAAAAAAATTTTTTTGGAAAAAAAAATTCGGGTTAAAAATATTTTTCCCGATTTTGACCCATTGTAGGTCCAACTTACTATATAGCCTTATCTACATCGTTGCAATGGACTTTGAAATAGCTATCATTAGATATTGTCTATATTAATGACTTAGTAATCCAGATATATGTAGATCAAAAATAAGTCAAAAATCGAGGTTTTTATGGACCGATTTTGCTGATTTTAAATAGCAAACTTCTCGAAAGCATGTCTGACAGAATTATTGAAGATTTGGATCCCGAAGATATCTGGGGTCTTCAGAAAATTGATTTCAACAGACAGACGGAAAGACAGACAACCGGACATGGCTTAATCGACTCCGCTATCTATATGGATCCAGAATATATACATATACTTTATAGGGTCGGAAATGAAAAATGTAGAAATTACAAACGGAATGACAAACTTTTCACGAAGGTGAAGGGTATAACAAGTAAGAGATCTATATTCGGCTATGCCGAATCTTATATACCCTTCACAAAATTATACTTCAAAATAAAAATTTTAAATATTTTTAGGTGAACAAAATAATTTTTTTTTTTGCAATTTTCGAATTTTTTTTTTAAATTTTCAAAAAAAAAGTTTTGTTTTTTTTAAATTTATTTTTTTTGGTGATAAAAAATTCGGATCAAAAAATATTTTTTCCGATTTTGACCCATTGTAGGTCCAACTTACTATGGTCTTATAGACGTCGTTGCAAAGGTCTTTGAAATATCTATCATTAGATATCTATATTAATGACTTAGTAATCCAGATATAGGTCAAAAATCAAGGTTGTCCTGGTTTTTTCCCCATATCTCAGCCGTTGGCCGATTTTGCTGATTTTAAAATGCAAACTTCTCGAAAGCATGTCTGACAGAATTATTGAAGATTTGGATCCCGAAGATTTCAGGTGTCTTCAGAAAATTGATTTCAACAGACAGACGGACAGACAGACACGTCTTATTCTACTCCGTTATCTATAAGGATCCAGAGTATATATATTTTATAGGGTCGGAAATGAAAAATGTAAAAATTACAGACGGAATGACAAACTTATATATTGTTACGAAATTGTACTTGAATTCAAATATAACGATTTTAAGGGCTGATTTAAAAGTAGCATAATGCTTTCAAATAACAGTGCTGTAATAGCAAACTGTAACATATTTACAGCATTATTAAATAAAAGCTTTCAGTTGATTTGATCGTAAGTTGGCAACGCTGTATTCGAATTCGAATATTCAGTTAAAGAACATTGTAGAAAGTACTCCATTTGTGGATGTATTAGTAAGATCTAGAATATTCGAATTTTGACAGTTAAAGAACAATCTAGAGTGCAGATGGCAGTGTTATAAATAGTGGCAGAGGTTGCAGTCGTGAGTGAGTTTATCAGAGACGCTTTTCGAATAAACATCAACTGAGTGTCTTAAAGTGTGTTGTGTTTTTCAGGTAAATTCGTGTACATTATAAATTGTGTCTGTATTTCTGAGAATTTATAAACGTGTATAAAAAAACATTGAGTGGCTATTTAATTCTGAGGTTGTTGTACATTTTAAATAAATAATGAGTGGTTACAATTTTTAAACTACTAGACGGCTTTTATTTGCAATCAAAAGTATCCGGTTTATTTAAAGGAAATAAACCAGCGTTTTGAAAAGGTTAAAACGTAACAATATATACCCTTATAACGAAAGAAGTGGAAAGAACAGAAGCTTGTGGTGCCATAAATTCATTTGTTGAAATCCCATCTATGTATACTGTGATCTCTGATAATGCTGGATATAAATCGAGAGAAGTTTTTATCAATACCACGACAAATTAGTTTCGATGAAAGTCCACCATACCAGACTCTATCGAACGCATTGGAAACATTTAGACTCACCATTTTACTTTCGATAAAACCTTGAATGGACACAATTTTTCGATACGAAACTAGTTAGAGATCTAAGGTAATCTAGAGTCTACTCGCTTGATTACCTGGGATGCATTAAGTAACCAATTGACTAATCTTTGTAACAAAGAGCATATACATACATATCTAATGTCCCAAAAATATATAAATTATTGAAAATTACTGTCTAAAAGGCATACATTAAGTACTTGAAATTTCATATTAATTTCCAATCGCATTTTTTTTCTCGAGTGTATTTCTGTGAAAGTATTTGTTACCATTTCCAACATGATATATTATCCCTACCATTTAGACTCGTAATATGTCTATAACCTACATAACTAAATGGAGATGATAAAAAAAAGAAAGAAAAAAATATTTACAAAATTTTGGCAATAATTTTCTTATATCAAATTTTGTTTTAGCTTTAGGTTTTATGGCAGTTTTGTTAAAAGTTTCTTTAAAGTTCTCATTTCCTGCTAATGAGGTTGGAGACAAATTTGATAATATTTTTCTTGTTAGCAAAAAGAACAACAATTTCACAGAAATTTACACACAGTGAAACTTGATTAAAATGAACATTTTGCCAAAAAAAAATAAAAAACTAAAAAATTGGAAAAATATTAAAAATGTTTGATAATTTATCGTTTCTTAAGCTATTATTAAGGGCACTAGAGGTTACATAGTTTCAAGAAAAACATTAATATATGGCAGTTTAGATACACTGGTAATACAGTTGATGTTAACTTTAACAGCGCCCTCTGACGCCTCAGCAACTCGCTGTTAATATTTATACACACAGTGATATCTTCTAGAAGTTTCATGAATTATCTAACTGATAAACTTGAACGGCATCTTTGTAAATCCCTCGTTTTTAAGTCATACAGACAATAAAACAATCAACTTCAATCCAGCTCAATTTATTAACATATATTTGAAGTTTTACTTACTATTAAGCCTGACAAAAAACATCCTTAATATTTAAAAACCAGGATTAACGACTTTTTGTCGTTTTTATATGCTGCCACAGTTATAACATTATCATTCTTTTTAGTAACATTTTACAGCTACATTTTTTAAGTAAAAGATATTGTCCCTTTGAAACGTATTTTTTTGTTTGTTATTGATTTTAATTTAAGTATTTTTTATAAAATTTTTTCACATCTTGCTAAAAATTTTACTTTATAGCAAATTCACTAGATGGAAAACCATTTTGTTTGTTATGTTTCCTTTGTGTACAATCTCACATACCCACTTTAACTCTCATAAACTCTCTACTGCCATATTTTTTATTTGGAAAAAATATATATAAAAAATCTTCATTTCCGGTTGCAACTGTAAGTCGAGAGACTCTCTTTGTGTTGTTCTTCAAATATGAATGAAAAATACTTACAGACAACCGGTAGATTTTCGTTTTTAGAGTGTTTAAATAAAATGTAGTAAGAAAAAAAAAGAAATATTGTAAAATACAGTGGAAAAATATTTAATAATAAAAATGTTTACTTCTCTTTACAGGTAAGTGAACTTTAAAGAAGGAAATGAAAAAGATGCTCAAAAATGCACTAGAAAATATTTGAAAAAGGTTAGTAGATTTTACAGAATTAAAATGTTAGAGTTTCATAAAAATGATATTTAAATAAGTTCAGAACATGTTTAATAAAATGTTAATGTTTCCTTTAATTTCTTTCAAAATCTCATTACCCACTGTATTCTTTGGGGGCTCCATTGTGCTCTATTAAGTAAAATAAGGAAACATTTCTTTTTATTTTCTATTTTTCTACATGTCTTATAAGATGATTTTAAGTAACACAAGCAAAAAAAAAAATCAACATCAACAAACTGCAAAATAAATTGATAAAAACAGCAAAAATTTTTAATAAAAAATTTTGCTAAAAAAATTTAACGAAAATAATAGAATAGGGAAAACTTACAGAAAAAATCTAGGAAAAATTAAAAGAAGAACTGGCGACATTTTGTTATACACATGTAGGCATATATGCACATGTATGTGTATAAATGTATTTGTAAAGGATCCAAAAAGGATGTATTATTATAAAAAAAACATGCTTACATACAGCAGCAACAATAGCAATATAGAAAACAAATAGCATACGACAACTAAAGTTTAAACACCCATTTGTAACGAATTAAGCCCAGAGAAGGAAGACAAAAAAAACAAAATTTAATGAAAAACCTACCGCTTAGAAAATTGATAGAAATAGCTAAACTTTGTAAATACATTAGGGAGGAACTAATACTAATCCAACAGCCAAGTCAGATTAGAATAAAATCTGACAATAATGTGACATTTAGCTGAGATATTTTTCGTCATTTTAATTATGAGATATATTATAAACGCTATAATTTTATTCTAAGTCGTTTTAGTCCGTATGTTTGTGTAAAACTCGCTAACATTAAAAAACAATATCTTAAATTAATGTTTTAATGTTTATCATTAAACTACGGTAATCGGTTCAGTAAAGAAAAAGTTATGGTTTAAAAATCATCATGAATATTTTATGAAATTATGTTGGAGATAATACTATGAAATTTGGCACATATAAATCATATATAGGGTTTTAACCCGGGAATTTTGCCAATTTTTCACTACCCGATTCCAGGGATTTTTAGTCGGAATTCCCGGGAATTGAAAACTGACGAAACTACAAAGAAAACAAGTTAGAACTCTATTTATACCCATAGTTGGGAGGGTATAATGCGTTTGTGCAGATGTTTGTAAGGCCCAAAAATATTAGTGTAACTAGCACCCACCTTAAAGTATACCGATCGACTTAGAATCACTTTCTGATTAAACGATGTCCGTCCGTCCGTCTGGCTGGTCGGCTGGCTGGCTGTCCATGTAAAACTTGTGCGCAGAGTACAGGTCGCAATTTTGAAGATATTTCGATCAAATTTGGTACATAGTATTTTTTCGGCCCAAGGACCAAGCCTATTGAAACTGGCTAAAATCGGTCCATTATTTCTCCTAGCCCCCATACAAATGTCCTTCCGAAATTGGATTTAATCGGTCATAAATGTTTAATTTATAAATGTATCTCCACAAATTTCGTTCCAAATAAGTTTTGTATATACAAAATTCATGTCACCAAATTTTGTTACGTTCGGTCCATAATTAGTCATAGCTCCCATATAGACCCGCTTCCGAAAATCACTTGAACGTGCATAAATCGCTTAAAAATATTGGTATACACACAAAATTCAACAAATTAACGTTAATATAGACATAAATAACACGACATAATTTCATGGAGATCGGTCCATAATTGGTCATAGCTCCCATATAAGGCCTATTTCCGAAAATCTCTTAAAAATAAAAATTACTAGCTGACCCGGTGCGCTTCGCCACCCCAATAAGAAGAAAGAAATAGTACTATTAAGTCTCCCATTGTGAATCTAATTGTAAATGTCCAATTTCATATTTCTGGATCCATTATTATAGAAAATGCAAAAGACAGTTACCACTAAAGTCACCTTTTGTGAATTCAAATTCATTCAGAATCATGTGTGCCTAATTTTAAATTGTTTGGTTTATTATTATAAAATATTCAAAAAGTACCATTGCATTAAAGAAATAGTACCATTGATTTTTGAATTCACATTCACTAAACCATAACCCGTCAAGTTTGAATTTTAAATTTGTGTAGCATTTCCTATATTATCAACTAATTTTGTTGCTATAACACTTAATATTTAATAAGTTATCACTAAACCGAAACCGATCGGTTTTGAATTTTTTAATATCGAAACTGCGGTTTTGAAATTCTTCGGTTTTTTGGAAACTCTAAGTTCATTATTAAAGAAAATTTAAAAAAGTATCATTCGAATATAGAAAAAGTACCAAAAAGTCTTCCCTTAGAATTCTCACTCACTTACGACCATATACGCTTAATTTCATATTTTTAAGTCCATTATTACACAAAAAAAATTATATCTCAATTCAAACATTTATTCCATATTGAACTGGTTTCAATTATTACATAATTAAATCAAGTATTCATTTGAGTTTTGAATTTGATTATTTTGACAATTGAATATACAATTTTCGTTATTGGTTGAATTTCAAATACAAAAATTATTGAATAGATAATTTTCGTAATTGAAACACAAAAAATAACAAAAATGTGTTTTCAATTACGAAAATTATCTATTCAATAATTTTTGTATTTGAAATTCAACCAATAACGAAAATTGTATATTCAATTGTAAAATTGAAAAAAAAATATCAAGAAATTTTGTTTTTGATCAAATGAATACTTGATTTAATTATGAAATAATTGAAACCAGTTCAATATATGACAAATATTAGAATTGAAACGGTTTAAGAAATAGTTTTTTCTGTGTACAGGAAATTCAAAAAGTACAATTAGAATTTAGAAAACTTACCAAAAAGCAGGCACTTGTGGATTGCCACTCACTCGGGTCCATATAAGCTTTATTTCTTGCTTCTAAGTTCATTGGTGAAGAAATTACTAAAAGTACCATTCGAATAAAGAAATAGTATCAAAAAGTCTCCCCCTAGAATCCCAACTCACCTAGGACCATATATGCTTAATTTCATGTTTCTAAGTTCATTGTTATATAAAATTCAAAAAAGTATTCGAATATAGAAAATGTACCAAAAAGCCCATACATGTAGTTTCCCACTCACTCGGGTCCATAAAAGCTTTATTTCATGTTTCTAGGTTGATTGGTGAAGAAATTATGAATAATGAAAAAGTACCATGAAATATCCGCTTGAATTTTCACTCACTTAGGACCACATACGCTATATTTTCATATTTCTAGGTCCATTATTATAGAAAATTCAAAAAGTACCATTAGAATATAGAAAAAGTACCAAAAAGCAGCCACTTGTGGATTCCCACCCACTCGGGATCATGTAAGCTTATTTCATGTTTCTGGATTCAGTGGTGAAGAAATTACAAAAAGTACCATTCGAATAAAGAAAAAGTACCAAAAAGTCTTAGGACCATATATGCTTAATTTCATGTTTCTAAGTCCATTGTTATAGAAAATTCAAAAAGTACCATTAGAAGAACATAAAACTACCTATAGTTCAGTTCTCACATTTTGGTACCAAAATATTATCCCCTATTCCTAAGATACATATCAGAGAAAAGTAACAATTTCCCTTTTCCTCCTTGAACACCTCTCATGTTTGAAATTTAAAAATAATCCATTTTGCAAAATTTTTTATGCTACAGACAGGTCTCAAAATTAAAATCTGTGTTAATGTGCCCAAGAAAAAATATGTTTTAAAAAAAGTACCAAACTGTTTACCCGGATTTGGCCCAATATAAACCTTTCAAAGAACACCCTGTTAGTTAATTTTTGTATGAAAAATTATCAAAATTAGAATAATAATTTCAAATAAAATGTATTTTCCCGTTTTTAATCCCTTTTTGGTACCTTTTTTATCCTCATTGCGGTGGTAAAATTTCATTAAAATAAATTTCTGTATCGTGGTGGGAACTCATAATAAAATATTCGTATGTCTATATCAAATTATAGAAAAACATATTTTATGAAAAAGTACCAAAAATAAACACAATTTTTATCCCTTAATGTTTTGAATTTCCAATAAGTACCAAACTTGTATTTTTTGATTAGTAAAAAATTTATTTCTATATTTATTGGTTTAAAAGTTTTTACCCTGTTCGAATTTCGAAAAAGTACGAAACACCTGTCAGCTTATTTTTTAAATGGAGTAACATGCAATTTTAAGTTTTTTAGTATCTTTATTAGTTTTGAAGATATAAGGTTACCGAATATACCCGTTTTTACCCCCTAAACGTTCGAATTTCCAAAAATCCCTTCTTATTGGATAGTATTAGATTACACTGTGCTAATTGAAAAGTCTGTCAAGCGGGGCATCCAGTGGGTTAAACTAATTCGGGTACGCTGAATTCAGTGGTGCTAACCGTTTTTTTTTAGGTTAGCTCGTATTTTTGAGATATACCGTTATTTCGAAAATGGAGGTTGCACCACATATATTCGCGTAACTCAAAAACGGTTTAGTTTACTGAATAAAATGAAAAAAACCGAAATTCCGCAATAAAATTACCTTTAAGAAGCTTAACATGTTTTTAATTTTCACAGTTGTTTCAGAAATATAATTTTTTTTGGCAAACAAAAAATTATTTTTTTGTTTGTTGATTTTTGGAATAGAACCTATAATTCTGAAAGGACATGTTGAGTAGATAATTTTTGTAGAATAAACTTATAGTCCCGCTGCTCTGATTTTTTTTTTTTTTGCAGTGGATCAAAGTTTTAATTTGTTTATCGAAGGGAGCATTACAGTAAATGAAAAAAAAAATTGTAAGTTAATGTCTGAGAGAGTTCTTATTGTCAGAGTATGGAATATGGAATAATGTATATGGAATTTTATCATTTCTGTGGTAGATCTTAACCCTCGTGCCTACAAAGAATTACACTACTCCAAATTTTTTTGGGGCTATATATAATTTATATATGATCTGGAAAGAGAACTTAGTGCATAAGCTTGTAAAATAAAACTTGGCTCACTTAAGCAGATCTACATGACTGCCCTATATAAACTTGGACAAATTTAGGTTTAAGTAAAAAATTCTAAAAACACAATGCATCGATCCTCGCAAAACCTTCATATTTGTATATATCTTACTGAAGACGAGGATCCAGAACAAATTTCCTAAGTTCATTTAAAAAATATTTTTTTTTTTAAATTTTTGCTCCACCTTAATACGCCTTTACATGTCAGGATATTTGATTTGAAAAATTATACAGATGTGCAAGTTGGATGAAATATTTATGGGCTTTTCTACACTTCTGCTACAAATTTCTATGTTATTATTATAGTCATTATCATGGTCATAAGGAGGCTACATATAATTGTCATTCCTTTTTTATACATAATAATTGAAATTCAAAGTATTAATTTTATAAATCCTCAGACTGCGATTTCACGATATACCTCTCTCGATCATTATAAATCTTGAAATTCTGATCTATTACAATTTTTTTTGCTCAAAACTTACTTTCAACTTAAACATTTCCAAATAACTTACTGTTATATTCTATCAATATATTCTGCTTTAGCAAGCCCTTTGTATACGCTTCACTGTCTTTTTACAGTGTTATAATTTTCATCATTTTTTAACTTTGTTGCTAAAGTTTTTTTTTCTTTCATATTTATCCAGCCTATTTATGATGATGAACACAACATGTTCCAGGAAAGTACAAGTAAAAAAGAAAAATGTCCTTAATTTCATTTCTAAGTCTGCAGAACTTTGTACATACGACAACAACGACATTCTAACAGAGTTTTCTAATACTACTCCAATACACTGGGCCATAACATAGAAAAGGAAGAAAATATGAAAATTGAAAAAAAAAAGAAATAGATGGCAAAATTGTTTGAATGACGCTTGAGCGCACAATACTTAAATTAAGCATTTTTACGACAATTTAATACAAACCAGATTCAATATAACCATCATTCATGTGCACATAGACTTAACTGTCCACCTCCTGCAGGATTCACTTAGTTCTTTAACTTTTTTTTTTAGTTTTTTTTTCTGGTCTGGTATTTGGTCATTTATATTTTATGGGTGGAATTTTGAGGTAAATGAAAAAGGAACTAAATTGTAATAAAATGACTAGAAAAAAGTTTTTGCAACTCAGTTTTTGAAAGTTTTATTGAAATTACTTACACAAGTTTTTTTTTGTTTTTTCTTTTTATTTTTTGTTGCTTTTGACAAAACTTAGTTGTTGTTGTTGGTTTTTTTCCTTTATAACTAACTACCTTTCCTTGTGAGTTTTGCTGCGTTTGTCTTTTTTGTTAGTCGGGCTGTTTTACGTTTTTATCGTTGTCGAGAATCAATAATTATTGAGAATCGATAAACGTTTGTCACATTAAGTTTTCCAACTACATGGAGTAGTAGTTTGTTTTGACAGGGAAGCTGCAAGTTTGTGTGCCTTTAAATCTTAAGGTTAAGGTAGTTGAATGGAAGTTAGTTTGCTTTTTGTAAAAGCATTTTTAACCTGGCAAAAAGGTTATTTCTAAAGCACAGTAGGTAACAATTGAGGAAAATGTATTGGATTTATGACTTAAAAATGTGTTATTTGATAGAATATTGGCCATTCTTTCTGGCAAAATATGGATTTCGAGCCAAAACAATATCGGATACTCTGTTCGAAAGTGAAGCATAGTCCTGGGCGATCTTTATCTTCCGTGTCAAAATTGCCACTTCTGAACCGAACAGACAATCTCTCGCATGTTGAAACCGATGGATCTCATTCACCGTAAGATTAAGTAAAGCCTAACGCTGTGATGGCAATAAATTCGACATTTTCGAATAAAAAAGCGTTTAACTTTGACTAAACGCTATCTAAATTTCCTTTTGCAGAAATGGAACACCCCTTTCAAAATTCCAACCTTTTCCTTTCAGAATATAAAAGCAGCCTTTTCATTTGATCAATTTTTCTTCATCACCATCCCTCTGTAAACCAGGCAGGTTACTTTCTTTATTTCCAGTACTGATTGCTTTTACTTAGTTTTACTTTCGAAAAAAAAATGAAGAAACATTTCCCAAAATATATTTACGTGAGAAAATGTAGGTATGTGAGTGTGCAACATTTGTTATGGTTGTCTTGGCAAGAAGATGTCACTATGGCTGGCTCTACTACTACCAACATTTAACTAAAAATAACGAACGCCTTTTCATTGTACTATCCTGCAATTGCTGCCACCCCACACTGCTTGGCATCCTGGTGTCCTTTCTAAGCTGGGCAAACGAGGCAAAAGTAAAATCAACCTATAACTTGATGGCTGTAACAATTTTGCTAGTTTTTTTTTAACAAAAGAAAAACTTCACAAATAAATCCGTTGATACTTTTAGGTTGAGTTAAAGAGAAAAATGGAATTTTATATATTGCACAAAAGGCAAAACTTTTCTTCCACAAAACTAAAATAGAACGCAAGAACTTTCTAAAGTGTTACGTTTGTTACGGTGCCAAAACTAAATTAGAAAAACTACCAAACAAATGTTAAAAATATATAAAAAAAAAATACTAAAATCAAATAGAAAACTGTAACAAAAGTTGAAGGCAAAGCCAGCCAGTAACTAAGAACACAAAACAAAAATGTTGTCCAAACTAACTAAAAATTTTTGTGTCATTGTGACACAAGTGTGATCTAAACTATCACACACTTCAAATAAAATCATGTCCACAACAAAAATTTTTTAACTTAACTACACTCAAACACTCATTTAAAAGCCACAAAAACTCACAACTCAAACCATTCGAACGGACATAGGCACAAACGCCAACATCATGTAGTAAATGAAGATGACGACAGCTTTAACATTTTCCATCAGCCTTAATAAGAAGGCTGGTTTAGTTGGGTCCTGGTTATTTGTTAAAAAATAAAACGTGTAGAATTTTTTTTTTAAGGTGGCAGGCAGTAAAATAAGAAGAAATGTGTTTTCATTTAGCATATCGCACGTTAACTCTAAGACCAATTTGTAAATTCTTTTATTTTATATTTAAGACAGTAATGATTATAAAATTAGGTATATATAAAACAAATAAGGAAGTATAATCAGCCAAGCCCGACTATACGACAATCTGGGATCACTCATTTTCCCCACCAAAAGTGTTAATTTTTAAAAGAAAAAACTAATATCACTCATACATCGTTAATAAAAGGTCTTAGAGAAAAACCAGCAATAATCTGTGATCACTCATTTTTCCCACCAAATATCGATTTTTTAAATGAAAAATCTAAAATCACTCATAGATCGTTAAAAAGAGGTCCTAGAGGAAAAACGACAATAATCTGTGATCACTAATTTTTCCCAGCAAATATCGTTTTTTATATGCAAAATCTAAAATCCCCCATAAATCGTTAATAAGAAGTCCTAGAAGAAAAACGACAATAATCTGTGATCACTCATTTGTTCCGTCAAATTTGATTTTTATATGAAATATCTAAAATCACTCATAAATCGTTAATAAGGGGTCCTAGAGGAAATTCGACAATAATCTGTGATCACTGTGATTTTTATATGAAATATCTAAAATCATTAATAGATCGTTAATAAGAGGTCCTAGAGGAAAAACGACAATAATCTGTGATCACTCATTTTTCCCAACAAATATCGATTTTTATATGAAAAATCTAAAATCACTCATAAATCGTTAATATAAGGTCCTAGAGGAAAAACGACAATAATCTGTGATCACTCATTTTTCCCAACAAATATCGATTTTTATACGAAAAATCTAAAATCACTCATAAATCGTCCTAAGGGAAAAAAAGACAATAATCTGTGATCACTCATTTTTCCCACCAAATATGGACTTTTATATGAAAAATCTAAAATCACTCATAAATCGTTATTAAGAGGTCCTAGAGGAAAAACTACAAAAATCTGTGATCACTCATTTTTCCCACCAAATATCGATTTTTTAAATGAAAAATTTAAATCACGCATACATCGATAATAAGAGGTCCTAGAGAAAAAACGACGATAATCAGTGATCACTCATATTTCTCACTAAATATCGATTTTTATATGAAAAATCTAAAATCACAAATAAATCGTTAATAAGAGGTCCTAGAGGAAAAACGACAATAATCTGTGATCACTCATTTTTCCCAACAAATATAAATTTTTATATGAAAATCTAAAATCCCTCATAAATCGCTAATAAGAGATCCTAGAGGAAAAACGACAAAAATCTGTGATCACTCATTTTTCCCACCAAATATGGACTTTTATATGAAAAATCTAAAATCACTCATAAATCGTTAATAAGAGGTCCTAGAGGAAAAACTACAAAAATCTGTGATCACTCATTTTTCGCACCAAATATCAATTTTTTAAATGAAAAATTTAAATCACGCATACATCGATAATAAGAGGTCCTAGAGAAAAAACGACGATAATCAGTGATCACTCATATTTCTCACTAAATATCGATTTTTATATGAAAAACCTAATATCACTCATAAATCGTTAATAAGAGGTCCTAGAGGAAAAACGACAATAATCTGTGATCACCCATTTTTCCTAACAAATTTGGATGTTTATATGAAAAATCTAAAATCACTCATAGATCGTTAATAAGAGGTCCTAGAGGAAAAAGGACAATAATCTGTGATCACTCATTTTTCCCACCAAATATCGATTTTTATATGAAAAATTTAAAATCACTCATTAATAAGAGGTCCTAGAGGAAAAACGACAATAATCTGTGATCACTACTTTTTCCCAAACAATTTTAATTTTTATATGAAAAATCTAAAATCACTCATAAATCGTTTATAAGAGATCTTAGAGGAAGAAATATCGATAAGTTAAAGCCTGAAAGCGGTATCATTTTCAGGTATATGAAATGAACCAGCACTTACAATAAGTCCTTGTTGGATAGGTATCCCAAATTTGTCGAATTGTCGGTATTCCTAGACCTTCATGCCTCCGCAGAGCTTGTCAGTCGAGTTTAGGTCCAGGTTCAGTGCCACGAGATCAACCAGCTGTACTTGTGATCATCAATGCAGAAGTCCGTATGATCCTTTCAGTGTTCCTGCAGTAAGTCTACTGAGTACCCTCCACCAAAGCAATGCACCATACATTAGTAAGGGCTTAATCTCCATGTCAAAGAACCCTTTCGCATACATTTGATTTATTCAGATCTGTCCTATGGCTCTTCTACATAAATATATGACATTTGATGCCATCGCTTGAATGTTAGAATAATTCCCAGATACTTCGCACTGTCCGCCAGTTCGAGTTCCAACCCGTTGAGACCCGGAAATATGAAAGCGGGTATTTTGTATTTTGTCAAAAGGATTACAATTTCAGCGGCTAAGTATACTTAGCGAAGGTTGTAGGAATTGCAAGTCAGTAGCCAGGTGTTTTTCGGAAACAGCTTCAACAACATTATAAGCATAAGTAAGCATATTTCCTTTACTCGAGTGACTTCTCTATATATCCCACAAGGGAATTTAATGCGGTTTCAACAGATTTGGCTTTCATGTAGGGACATGCTGAGTGGCAGAAAGTCGGACTGTATCTAGCGAATATCGCAATTGCATGTCGAAAACTAAATGTGAGAGGCATTCCCCCCTTAAAAATGAAGAGAACCTTACACATCGTCCAAAGCACTGAACAGGCCTGTTAAATCTGAGAATCCGCTATATATAACCACATAGTCAAGCCTAGTAAAGCCAAGTCAGCCAGGGTAAAATTGTATCCACATTCCGTTATAAAGCAGTCGGAAAAATGTCATCAGAACTGGGGTCTAGGCTATCTATATGAGTTCAGTGTGCTCTTCGGATAGTGTCGCAGTACGACGTTCTGATAGAAGGCTACCAAAACCTCCAAGTTTTCCTTTTCGTTAGAATTCCAGCTGTCCTTAGATGTCCGGACAGCTGACAAGATCCTTCGCAGCTCATCTCAGAGGAGTAGTTGATTCATTACGAAATTGTTAAACTATTGAAAAAATTCGAGACTGTTTTCCAACTCTGCGTATTTTATTTTAATTTTATAAAATTCTTCAACAAAAGTAGTCACACTCAAGCCAATTTAGCAGTGGTATCAATAAATTTCACTTCATCTACCCATGAAATACTCAATGCATTCCCTCAAAACTCTGTCAATGACAATTTTTTCAGTCCTGGCCAAAAGAATTTCGTTTGCTAAAAACTGTTTTACCTCACGTTTTTTTCAAATTGCCATAAATTTTCTTTAAAAAAAAAGAAATACATAAAGAAAGACGAGAGAATTAAAGTTATAAAAAAAGGAAAATATTTTCAGTATGACGTGTCTGAAAAAGGATACGATGACAACATGCGAAGCCAACACCATAGCACAACCGAACAGAAGGGAACACAATTCAACTGAACACAACTGAAATGAAATGAACTCAACATTCATTCAGACTTGAACATTTATATTTCAACTTAACTCGTTTCAATATAAAACGCAAAAAACAAACAACAACAACACCAACACCAAGGACTAGACTACAATCAAAAGCTGAAGAAGAGAAAGAAAAAGGACTCATCATCACTTTTGGCTAACAAGGTGTGCGTGTGTGTTTGTGTGAATGTAAGTGCGATTGTGTGACTGTGTGACATGACAATGTTTTAGAAGATGACGAATGGCCGTGTGTTGACAATTATGACGACTGTCAGCCACCAGCCAGCCATTACAATGGCAAGGACTGTGGAAATTATGACTATGATGACTCTACCATCAACCATTTCACATTCACATTGATAATGATGTTTTATGTTTTTAAGTTTATTTCTCATGGAACTGAATGGGTGTCGTCCTCAGTTTGGGGTAGTGGGGAACTCCCAGCTTTAAGCAAAAATCTCATTATAAAAGAATTATTTATACTCGTATGCCAACATTCACATTCGCATACGTGTACGTTGGTTCCATGTTCCTTGTACGTTTCTTAACCGCCTGCCACTATTTATTTACTCTACCTTAAGGCGCAAAGTCGGAAGGAAGCAGCCTTCAAATAAATATGAAAACATACATTTTATTTTTTATTTATTTTGCTGTTTTTTTATTTATTTATTTTTCTGTTTTTGTAGTGTGTATTTCTGCTGTCACTTCTTGCTCCTCATGCTGGTGCTGTGAAGGATTGTGACGGTGCTGTCAATGTGTTTATTAAGGAAAATAATACGTTGTTGATGTTAATGTTGGTTGTGTTGCTGTTGTTGCTTTTGACATAAAAAAATGGACGGAAATAATTGTAGAAAAGAAATTTAAAATCCTGGCAAGGAATAATTTAAGTACAAAAATGTGTGTGGGCTTTTACGATAAAGATATGGTTGGGGGGCAAAATATAAAAGACAGCAAAGAAATTACTATGTTTTATAAGATTTGTAAAATATAGAACATTAGAGGAACTTGGAGCAGGAGAAATATTTATATTTATCGTAAAATGAAAAAAAGAAACGATCTAGTTTAGACATATAGCAGAATGTAATTAATTTTCTGGTCAGCTACGGCCGTCTTCAGCACTTCTTAGATTCGCATAGTGTTTGTCTGCAGACATCATATATTTAACAATAATTTTTTGGAAAAGTAGTTTTCAATATTTCATTGTTATTTATACCTTTTTCCCTAAGCCTTAGAGACAGATCCAATTTACACAAGTATACGTATTTAAGGAGTTCTGATGATGGCTCACGGTGGCTCAGAAATTAATTTTATTGGCCAAAAGTCCAAAATTTTAATGCCATTCATATTGAAACTAATGTGGATAAAAAATATTGGTTATTGTGGGCGTGGGCGTGGCATTCTGCTAAAGACAAATATTTCATGTTATTTTATACAAAAAATGTGATATTTCTAAATTTTATCAGAAGTAAATTATCATTACTCGCAAACTATTATCGATAATTGGGAAAATGTTCTAAGTTAAGTTCAAAAAGAAGTAAAACTTTATTCATGCAACACCAAAATACAGTTGAACTTTTAAAATAAAATAACGAATTTGGTTAAAAACTTAACAAAACGCTACGAAAAAGTGGGATGGAGCAAACAAAGATTTTATAACAGCTTTGAAAACTGGTGAAAGGGCGAAAACTTACTGTCCTGGTATCTCCAGACAGAATCTTGGGAGACCATCAAAATCACTCGACAACTGATACCAATGAAGACAATTGGATGTGAAAATATTCAAGAAACTTTGTTATATCAATTTCGATCACAGAAACAACACTCATAAGTCGGTATTATTCAAAAAGTTTTGAACTCTAGTCCAGTTTCTTAAAAGGTTTCCAAAGCCAAGCGATGGAAGATGCATTAGCATTATTTTTGCATTTGAAGTTAACAAAACAGCAATATACTCAGCTCTGATTGCGTGCGATTGAGAAAGGCTTAAATCCCTATCCATCATATCGTGACATAACTGCTGCTAAGAAGGGCTGTTTTTAACCAATCTCACTGATTTCGGCAGAGGTACAACTTCAAGATCTACGTAGTCATATAGCCCAACGGTTACTACTATCATTTAAAGGAAATGATTTGAAGAAATGTGGAAACTGCAAGTTAACTTTCTTTTGCAAATGGACATGTAATCGTTCTGCTGGACAATAACAATACAATCAATATGTAAGGACTGAGATCGAAAAACACACGTTTTTCATTAATTTATGAGCCTATTCTATTCCGGAAACTCTTCCATTAAGGTTTTTATTAAGCTTTCTGTCACTTTGTTCGAACAGGTAGTCCATCTCAGTTTAAAATCTACCACACTTTTGGAAACCTTTTTTTGCTCTTCAATTCTTTTTTAAAAAATCCCAATATCTCTCCACTGGCGTTAGCTCCAGAAAGTGTGAAGGATTTGCCTTGTGACAGGATGCCAAATCAGGCCAAAAATAAGTGGACACATTAAGAAGTCTTATGAATGAAAGCATCCTCTTTTGTAAACATTCCTTGATGTAAATTTTGTAACAAATGTTTGGCTTTTTTTGCCGCAACTGCATATTGCTTCATATACCATCTTTTACGAAATACTGCAGACCAATTAAATTTGAACGTAAAAAGGAATATTAGAGCCCAAATTGCAACATTACAGTCATTCGAAGTAGAGAAAGTATGACACCTCGGATATGGGCAATCCCATATCATCGTACGTGACTAGGGTTTGGAGTCCGGGAATTCCAGGGAAAAAATTTTAAATTTCCCGGGAAATTTAAAATTAAAGTAGTTTTAAATTTTTTCTCAAAAAATTATTTTACCTATGACTCAAAACAAATATTTTAGTTTTATTTTATTTGATACTGTTTGATCTTAACACACTTGTAAGAGTAAATGATGATGATTCCGAAATACAAATGGGGCAAAATTTTAAAAACAAATTAACCCTAAACATTTAAAATCAAATGCTGAAAATGTTTTTAAACGGGAATTAGTTTTATTTGAAGCAAACACCAATCGGACAAAAAATTTAGATTTTTTGTATAATGCTTTACTGACGATAAAGCCAACATCTGTGGAAAGCTAAAGAGTTTCCTCGGTGGCTGGAAACTTTGCCACTAAAATAAGAAGTCGGATGTCAGATGACTCATTGAATGCCTACACAGAAAAAACTATTTCTTAAACCGTTTCAATTCAAACATTTGTCACATATTGAACTGGTTTCAATTATTTCATAATTAAATCAAGTATTCATTTGCTCAAAAACAAAATTTCTTGATATTTTCTATTGAATTTCGAGTTTTGAATTTGATTATTTTGACAATTGAATATACAATTTTCGTTATTGGTTGAATTTCAAATACAAAAATTATTGAATAGATAATTTTCGTAATTGAAAACACATTTTTGTTATTTTTTGTGTTTCAATTACGACAATTATGTATTCAATAATTTTTGTATTTGAAATTCAACCAATAACGAAAATTGTATATTCAATTGTCAAAATAATCAAATTCAAAATTCAATAGAAAATATCAAGAAATTTAGTTTTTGAGCAAATGAATACTTGATTTAATTATGAAATAATTGAAACCAGTTCAATATGGGATAAATGGTTGAATTGAAATATAATTTTTTCTGTGTAAGTTATTTTGAAAACTCATTTTTTAAAAAAATAGTTCTATGACGAACATATATGTACATAACATTATTTGTATGAAATAATATTTAATAAAATGATCTCCAAATATTCTAACCAATTTTTTTGTTTTATGTTAATACAATTGAATTGTAATGTATTGTTTTTCCTTTTGTTTTTAATAAAATGACACAATTTTATAAAATAATTTTCTTTTTTACTTATTTTACTAGTCGTAAAAAATTCCCGGTATTCCCGGGAATCCCGGGAAATGAAATTTTTCATTCCCGTTTCCCGGGAAATAAAATTATCCGGGAAACCCCAAACCCTATACGTGAAATTTGTACGCCTATATAGTGGAATAGATTTTGCAAAAGTATGAGTATCTGAAAAATAATATGGTCTTTATGTTCCATTCAGAGGGTACTATTTTTTAAAAAAATAAAGTTTTTTCGTAATATTGTTGTCAAAAATATTGAGCCAAATAAGGGTATATCGTACGTGACATAAAACGGAAGTTTATTTTGAGGTACATGTAGAAATATGCGAAAATATTCGAATTGTGAGAGGCGTTATGTTTTCTTTTAATTTCTTACACGAAACAAAATATTTTTCTTTTAGAATCCGTCATATTTAAATAAAAACAATCTCTGGATGATTTTATAGTAAACTAAATTTAATATCGTACGTGACATACCGTACGTGACAGATTTTTCTCTTATAATAAAACAATATATATTCTGTAAATATTTGTATACAAAAACTAAAAAAATTAATAGAAAATATACATTCGGTTTCAATAAATAATTTGACAATAGCAAAAAACAATCAGAGTCAAATTCATTTCAAACTTCAAGCTAATTTTGAGCCTAGTTTTCGTCGCAATTTTAGCCTAAAACAAACATAAAACATTAAAAAATTAAATATAATCAGTTTAAAGTATTATTTTTGTCCTTAAAATGTTGTAATATGATCTAAACACTTTCACATAGTAACATTTTATTATTTTGTTCTATTCAAATCATCTTGAAAAAACGATTCAAGGGTTTTTTTTTCAGTCGTGCTAGTGATTCTCGTGGAATTGCCCATATGTTAACTTTTTAAAACGATATTATTTCTTCTTCTGTGTTCCCATCTCCTCGTCTAGCTATCAATTATATCTTATAACTTAGGAGATATTCGCATTTGAAAATTTAATTTTCAACATTTTTACCCACCCTACTCCAGTTTTTTGATAACAGCGGATCCAAATATTTCCCGATTTTCTTCATTTTTCCTTTATTGGACTAAAAATGCATATGTCAAACAACATTGTTTAAAAATCGTGACTAATTCCAAAGTTATATGCATTTGAATTTAATATTTAAAAAAAACCGATTTTTCGCTTGTTTTTGGGAGAAAAAGTATTTTTTTTCTTTTTAAGTTATCTAAAAAGTTTCTAAGAAGATGTATTAAGAATTTATACCTTTTGAAAAGCTAACTTAACATCATATATTTTAAATTAAAACAAATTTGAAAATTGTTGATACCGAGGGGACCAGATCCATCCAAAACACACCTATTTTTTTATGTAAAATTAAATTTTTGGCATTTTTCAACACTTGTTTGGGAATTGCGGAAATTTTAAAATTTGTTTTTATTTTTCCATTTTCAATAGAAAAATCTATAAAACTGTAAAATTTCATAAAAAATTTTCATAAATAAAAATTTAATTTCAATTTGAAAAATTTGTATCTTTGCAAAAACTCAATAAAAAAGCATTTTTTGTTATATTTTTCAAAAAAGTATTCCATGATTTTTTTAATTATTAAAAGTTATATATATTTTGGAAAAATACACAAAATCCCCTATCCATAGAAATATAACATGTCCACTAGAGTGACAATCTGTTGTATGGAAAAAATTTTTGTCAAAATTTTGAATGTTGCAGGGTGGAATATTGTGACACTCAAGTTTCATTAAAATCGGCCCAAAATTATATAACATTTCGCTATCATTCCATAAGAAATTCCAAAGATTGAAAAATTTGACCTTTGACCTTCACTAGTTAAAGATTAACATTTTCCGATTTTAGTAAAACTCTCAGACCATATTTCAAATTACTAGGACTATAATATTATGAATAGGTTTTACTTAAAATTTATAACAGTAAGGAAATTGGGTCCATTCGCCAAAATATGGACAAAAAATTAGTTTTTCTTGAAAATCGCAAAATTTAAATCGCAGGTACAGAAAAACTGTAAGAGGTATTGACATAATTTTTTCATATTTTTATTTCCCATTATGATCTCAATATATCCCAATGTGATGATCAACAAATTCTGAAATTTGTTTAACAAAATTTTTAAACATTTGAAAATGGAGTTTTGAAGCTGCCTTTAAAAAAAAATAATTTTTTTTGGTCATACCTGTGAATAGGTTAACGGTATCCGAGGAAGACAAAAACTCATAGACTAGTAAATACGGATATATTTTAAATAAAAATTAGCTTTTATTTTAATTTTTCTCGAAATATGTTAATTTTTTTTCCTAAATTTCTTGCTCAAGTGGCCAGAGACACATTAATGGTCTGGCGAATTTGTAATAACTTTAACATTTTTTAACCAATTTTTGTCATTTACATCTCATTACAAGGATAATTATGTATACATTTCGAGTCTTTTGCATTCAATTACAAGAGTATTTATTTGGTAGCAAAATTTTTACAAAAACTGAAAATTTTGCATTTTTTTCGAATTTTGGCGATAATACAGTTTTTGGGACATTTTGACCCAAAGGAGATACAGGGTTAATTTCCAAAATTGTTTAATGTTATATTCATTAATATAAATAAATCTACATATTTCTAGAAAACAATGCCGAAAGTTAACTAATTTCACCTATTTATTCCATATAAATAGTAAAATTTTGCATATATCTGACATTTGACCTCGATGCGCGTCCAGAAATCATTGTCCGAATTTTCAGCACTTAACGTTTAGGCCTAATGTCACATTATTCCAACCGGCACTCTTTGAAATCTAAAAAAAAAATCGGCTGTCACTCTAATCCACCTTATATTTTTGACGTGGCAGATTAAATTGGAAAAACTTAACAGGAAAATATCACGAAATTCTACAAATGAATTTCTATTTAATATATTACTGGCAACTAGCATTCGAAGTCAATTGAAAGTGGAACATCGAGACTTAGATGAAGAAGCAAAAGGGCTTCTAGATGATAGAAAGAATATAGAACTAAATATGGAGTATTTGAAGACTTTTATTGTTACTTAACTCTTCGCGGTTTGGTGGTCACTTTTCTAACCACCTTTTCTATAGTCTTTAAAACATAGTTTATCCCTATAAAGAAATGAACCAGACAAAATTACTTCAATGAACTTTTATATAACCTCTTACTTTGGACCTTCTTCACCCAAACATTAAACGCATTTAAGTGTAAATGGTTTATAAAAAAACTCAAAATAATAAATTCATAAATTTAAAATAAGGATTGTTTAGACTTCGCAGAATTTATTGCTCACCATTTATTTTATATAATTATGCTAATTTAAACACAACTAAATATTTTTTTTGCTCAATTGTTTTTCTATAATAATTTAATTTTTCAATAAAATTTTATTTTATAATAGTAAAACTTATGCGAAACATTTAAATCTGTTAGCTAAATTACAAACATATTTTACAAACACATTCATGATAACAGGTTTTGTATTAAACTGACTATATAGATTGGATAGCCAGCGGGAATGAGATGCAGTGAAGGGGCCTTTCATGCAACTTCCCTTTTCTGTTGGGATTTGACTAAAGTTCATTCCAAAGGTTCGCTTCCTACTGTGAGACCCCACAATGTCTCTCCTGAAGTGTCATTAGGGTCCTTAGTAAAAAAATAAACTCGAACACTCCTAGAATGACAGATATATTTCTAAAAAAATCTGTCCTTGTAAAGAAGACCTTGAGCCTTGTAAAGAAAATCTGCAAAAAGCTAAATAAGGGAAGTATCATTGATCTTATCTAACTGAAGGCTTTTGGAAAAACCTCCTAACACAACTAGTGATTTTTTTAGAATTTGCAAATAGGCCTCCTCGATAGCCTCAAATTCAAACCTTTTGTGGCTATCTCTGCTGTATATTTTGTTTTTCTATTGAAATTGAGTGCATGTGTTCTTTTTTTATTTTGTAAATTTTATTTTCATGTAACTATACACAATTTATTTAGTTTTAATAAATAATTCAAATTTTATCTTTCTCTATTGACTATAAGTATATTAGAAATGTTAGTTTGTTTGTCCAACAAGTGGAAACGGAACAACAACATTTTGAAAATGATACCTTTTATTTGAAAAGGACTATTTTGCAGTTTTGAATAAACACAAAATCATGCATTAATGAAGCTTTTAGAAAGTCTCTCAAGAGCACATATGGTAAATCCAAATATAAGATGGGATCATATTAATCGCCGTTGTAGATTTAAAAAGAATCCACCCAGCAAAACCGGGTCTATAAATTACCAGATTGTAATTATTTGTTTATAAAATTCGTTGTTTGCCTATTTGTAAATACATGTATTCATATAACTACTAACCTAAATACATTATTCTATGTTTCTATTCTATATTTATTAAATAATAAATAGTTTTCAACTTGCACACATAAATGTTTAATTTTTGGAAAATTGATTCAATGTAATTTCGATTTAACATTACATCCATTAACACATATAAATGTTTAATTCAACAAATATGTATAAATCTAGCTACAAAACAAAATATTCTCTGTAAAACTTTACGCTTTGTAAATACTTTATTTAGTTTGCTGTAAAACAAAAACTACAACATGTATCAACATCAATTACTAACGCTAAAAGACATTTTCACTTTTATTTTTGTTGATTTTTATTTAAACAATAAAAATATATTTATTATTTATTTATATTGCTTTGTGTTATTTTCTATGACCACATTATGAATATTTTGTAGGAAATTATTAAAAATTCATAATGACTAATAGTACTCTGGTCCTAAGCTACTCTAGTCATTCATACACACATACGAATTTTCCCTGCTGTCCTTGGAACTAGTTCTAGTTCAGTTCTAGTTCAGTTCTAGTTCAGTTCTAGTTCAGTTCTAGTTCAGTTCTAGTTCAGTTCTAGTTCAGTTCTAGTTCAGTTCTAGTTCAGTTCTAGTTCAGTTCTAGTTCAGTTCTAGTTCAGTTCTAGTTCAGTTCTAGTTCAGTTCTAGTTCAGTTCTAGTTCAGTTCTAGTTCAGTTCTAGTTCAGTTCTAGTTCAGTTCTAGTTCAGTTCTAGTTCAGTTCTAGTTCAGTTCTAGTTCAGTTCTAGTTCAGTTCTAGTTCAGTTCTAGTTCAGTTCTAGTTCAGTTCTAGTTCAGTTCTAGTTCAGTTCTAGTTCAGTTCTAGTTCAGTTCTAGTTCAGTTCTAGTTCAGTTCTAGTTCAGTTCTAGTTCAGTTCTAGTTCAGTTCTAGTTCAGTTCTAGTTCAGTTCTAGTTCAGTTCTAGTTCAGTTCTAGTTCAGTTCTAGTTCAGTTCTAGTTCAGTTCTAGTTCAGTTCTAGTTCAGTTCTAGTTCAGTTCTAGTTCAGTTCTAGTTCAGTTCTAGTTCAGTTCTAGTTCAGTTCTAGTTCAGTTCTAGTTCAGTTCTAGTTCAGTTCTAGTTCAGTTCTAGTTCAGTTCTAGTTCAGTTCTAGTTCAGTTCTAGTTCAGTTCTAGTTCAGTTCTAGTTCAGTTCTAGTTCAGTTCTAGTTCAGTTCTAGTTCAGTTCTAGTTCAGTTCTAGTTCAGTTCTAGTTCAGTTCTAGTTCAGTTCTAGTTCAGTTCTAGTTCAGTTCTAGTTCAGTTCTAGTTCAGTTCTAGTTCAGTTCTAGTTCAGTTCTAGTTCAGTTCTAGTTCAGTTCTAGTTCAGTTCTAGTTCAGTTCTAGTTCAGTTCTAGTTCAGTTCTAGTTCAGTTCTAGTTCAGTTCTAGTTCAGTTCTAGTTCAGTTCTAGTTCAGTTCTAGTTCAGTTCTAGTTCAGTTCTAGTTCAGTTCTAGTTCAGTTCTAGTTCAGTTCTAGTTCAGTTCTAGTTCAGTTCTAGTTCAGTTCTAGTTCAGTTCTAGTTCAGTTCTAGTTCAGTTCTAGTTCAGTTCTAGTTCAGTTCTAGTTCAGTTCTAGTTCAGTTCTAGTTCAGTTCTAGTTCAGTTCTAGTTCAGTTCTAGTTCAGATCTGCAGGGATGTTTTAGTCTGCTTTTGTCTTTATTCCCTGCTTCCTTATTTTTTTTGGGTTTTTTTCGTAAAGCTCCTGTGAGAAAGTATAAGTATGTATGAAGGATAATGGTAGTATTCATATAAAATATTTACATTTAATATGCATGTTTTTAAATGGTTTGTAATAATGTCTACATGTGTGCATATATTCCCACTGCTTTTTCTGGTAAAAATAGAAAAATTGCTCCTTGCGTGATATTTCATTGTACATGGATTCATATACATACTTGTAAATGAAATGTTTTGTAACTCGAAGTCGTTGTAGTTCTTATATCGTATCCTATCGTGTCCTAGTATTTAGAACTACAAAATTCTCAGTATGTTTTCCAAAGATTAGTCTTTTAATCAGTAATACGGAAATAAATGCATTAAGCTGTAATAAAACCACATTTTTATATTATTTATCTAAAGAGGTTGAGCCAACTGCTCTTTATTTATTTTACGCAGATATGAGTGGAAATAAGACAAGCTGACAAAGCTAAGCAAAGGTTACCAGTGTTTAGTAATAAATTTAGCACATTTTCATGTGATAATATTTAGCTTACTTATCTCTATATTTTTACCCTACACATGGGTGGAGAAACTATGAGTTTGTTATATTGTCTGTGACGCTGTATAAGAATAGTTTTTAACCACCTTATAGTAAATTGGATCATCATTATTATCTTTGTTGATTAAACAATTTGCATCCCTAAGTCCTGAACATTTCTGCGACAGAAGCTTCTACTTATTCTGCGGACAAAATGGTATCCAACAAATTCACCAAGAAGTTTTTGGGTGAGATTTTTAAATTGCAGTGACAATGTCGGGTATGTCTTTCAGACTTACCAAACTATACTGTGTCCTACAAGCTGAGATTTCGGGTCTCAATTTGATGAAGGTTTCTTCGGATATACAGAGTTCTTATACGGATATATAGGACTAGCTGATACTAAGTGGACTTGAATTCTATATTGAGTTCCTATACAATATCCAATTTTTCAGACATGTCTTATTGAAATGTCGAGATATTTCATACTTTCTTCTATGCAATTCCAGATCACCAAAGTGTTTCAGGCAATCGTATATCCGATATTCTTGCAAACAGGGATGAATGATCAGAAGTATCGCTGGGAGAATTAAGTCGAAAGTCACCCCATATTAGTGTAGGATATAATTTGTTCGGACATACCCGAATATTGTTAGTTACTTATTTGCTTGATAAGTATATGTGCGTGCTAAATGCGTGCCATTTAGCCGGCATTCCTTATTGTTAGTGTCTGAACATGATATATCCTGTTTAAGTATTTTCTTATATCTCTACCAAGTATAATATTGTACATATTTTAGTTTATTCAACTACTACTACGAGTAAAAAGTACTCTTGCAATAGACTACATATAGTACTAGTGAATCTCTCTTACATAGAATCATCATAATTTTTATATGTTTCATTTTGTTCATATAAACCACTTACAAAACTCATGTGTCCTTTACTTAATGTTCTTATTGTCGTCGTTGTTGCTGCTGCTGCTGTTTTTGTTATTATTTTCCTTGACATCTATATACTTTTGCTATTAGAAAAAGCGACAACTACGAAAAAAACAACAGCAGTAGACAGAGCTATGAGTCTTATAAGGAAAGAGCTCTAACTAAAAATAAACTTCTTCATACATTGTTAATAAAATATAAATAAATAATAAAAAGTACGAACAACAATAAAAAAAGGGGAAAAAACAAGAAAAATAACGAAATAAATATAAAAAATTATTATGAAAATATTAAGAAGCAAATGAAACACAAACAGAAATACATACTTAGAAATAATAACAACAAAAGCAGGGCAGTTCTGAGCAGAGCTGTGAAAGGGTAAAATTAATTTTAATATAATTTTTTTAATATTGTTACGAAATTGCACTATCAATTTGAATTTAATAGTTTGTAAAGAAAACTTGCAACATTAATCATGTTTATAAACATTTCCATCAGTAGAAACATCTACTTAACAACAATGTTGATAACACTCTGTTATTAACATTGTTTATAAGTATGACAACATTAACTGTTAAAGCTGCTAACATTAACATTAAAGCTCTAGAAATAGAACATTCTAGTTTTGTCCATTAAGAAAATTCATGAAACTACTAGAAGATGACACTGTTTATATAAATAGTAGCAGCGTTTTGCAGCCAGTCAATTGATCATAGGCGCTATTAGAATTAACATCAACTGCATTACTAGAGTATAATTTAAGTGTGTGTATTTCTGTAAATATTTTATTAGCAGGAAATGAAATTACCTTTTTAAAGGGTAAAAACGTAACAATATCAATGTTTGAAAATTTTAAAAAATGGACCATAACTTGTTATTTAGAGAATGATGAAACAATTCAATTGATTCCTTTTTAACTCTGTTTCTAATGTGCAGTAGCAAAAATGTTAGTGTTTCTTTGTTTACTACATACAATATTATATATCTACGAGGTATATTTGTTAAACTAAACACACATATGTACAATAGGATGGCTCTTATTTTGCTCTGTTGCACTGATGAAAATTTCAGCAAAATGGGATAAGATTTGGAGCTAAATTAGCTATGGCTTTTTCCTATCTTTCTGGCAGCATATGGATTTCGAGCCAAAAGAACTGCTCATCTTTTGAGGCCACAAACGAATCAAGCCAATATCAGATGCTCTCTTCCTGCATTGATCGAAACAAGTAGTAGTCGGACGGGGCATGGTCTGAACCGTACAAACCGTCGCTCGCGCGTTGAAATCGATGGAACACATTCACTATAAGCTTCGGTGAGCAAGCGGTGTGCTTCAGCTGCATTTTTTTCATATTAAATAAGTAAAGTAAAACTTCCCGCATATGACGCTTTGTTGGCAAAAAATTTGACATTTCGAAGCAAAAAAAACTAAGTGAGAATAACAAATAATTTTATTTTTCTTCATAGTCTCCTTTGAGCTCTATTCACTTTATCCAACGTTTATCCAATTTTTTTATCCAAAAAATTACGTAGCCTAATTCATGGAGTTTTGCCATTTTGTATACCCGATTGCTAGCAAACGCTTCAGTCATTTCACGAAAGCTTTCACATACCCAAGTGATCATTCAAAATTGAAGCCAATGAGCCATGTGAGATGCCTATGGCTTCCATAATCCCTTACACTTTCAATCTCCGGTCGGCCACCACAATATCGTGATTTTTATAACCTACACCACCATAGTGGGGAGGGTATTATGCGTTTGTGCAGATATTTGTAACGCCCAAGAATATTAGTCTAACACCCACCTTAAAGTATAGCGATCGACTTAGAATCACTTTCTGAGTCGGTTAAACGATGTCCGTCCGTCCGTCTGTCCATGTAAACCTTGTGCGCAGAGTACAGTTTTGAAGATATTTCGATCAAGTTTGGTATATATTACTTTTTCGGCCCAAGGACCAAGCCTATTGAAACTGGCTGAAATCGGTCCATTATTTCACCTAGCCCCCATACAAATGTCCTCTCGAAATTGGACCTTATCGGTCATAAATGTTTAATTTATGTAGGTATCTTCACAAATTTCGCTCCAAATAAGTTTTATATATACAAAATTCATGTCACTAAATTTTGTTACGATCGGTCCATAATTAGTCATAGCTCCCATATAGACCCGCTTCCGAAAATCACTTTAACGTGCATAAATCGCTTAAAAATGGTGGGATACACACAAAATTCAACATAGTTAACATTAATATAGACATAAATCACACTACCTAATTTCGTGGTGATCGGTCCATAATTGGTTATAGCTCCCATATAAGGCCCACTTCCGAAAATCACTCAAAAATATAAATTATTAAAATTTTAAAAGAAAAATGTTTTTGCTCTTTTACTTAGTGTAGGGTATTATATGGTCGGGCTTGACCGACCATACTTTCTTACTAGTTTTTTAAATGTTTTCGGTTATAGTGACCTCAGCTAGTCGCCCAGAACGTTCGATATCTTCAGTGCTTGTACGGCCATTTTACTCTTTTCTAATTTCAGCGCAAACACAAACTTAATTCTCAAATACTATTATTTTTGAAAAATCTATTACACAATTTTTAATATTAATCAATGTTTAAATATTTTTTTTGTATGAATGTTTAAAATTTTGATAAGTTATCCGTCCTTAATTAGATTTTTTTTTTAAATTTGTGTTTTAAATATTGCTATTTTGATCCAAAACTGGAAGCTTCAAGTAAAATATCCAACCTCTAATATTATAAGCGTGTGCTCATATTTTCAGTATTTGGTTTTTAGATGACGGAGAACAATGACGGAGAAAGGTGTCCAATAAGGCCCACCCTAATTTTTTGACTCACACAAACGGCTAAGCCCTGGTGAAAAGGAGTTGTGGCTGTGTTTGAACATAGACTTTCATGTACTCACTCACTCGTACTAGTGAGTGTTCACACTGTTGACACAACTTATGGTTGATTCAGACAACGATGACTATGTCTACTCTTTCTTCTACAATTTCTTTGCACTTTTCTACTTATTTGGTCTGAGAATAAGCAGTAAAAAAAAAATATGAAATCTAAAATATGTTTATATTACCCTACAAACCCAGGAACAACAACAACAGAAAAAAAGAGTGGCAACAGAAGAAAAAAGCCAGCTAGAAACCATAAGAGCTTTAACTCGACTCCGACTATTATTCATGTCGATGATATATTTACATTAGACAACACAAGAAAAATACGTTTAATGTTTCCCTCCAACATGTCTATGAATAGTAGAATTTTAAATGTAAGTGTGTGTGTGTTAAACACACACACACATACTCGTACTTATGCAGACATCCTTAACAATACAAAATATCCTGAGCAAGAGGAGCTCTTGTGTATTTTATCGAATTCACTATTATTGTAGAGAATTTCTAGGGATGTTTAGCGTTCTGTTGGTAACATGCAAGAAAAGTTTATAAAACGAACAAATTTAACAATTCGAATCTAGAAATAAGATTTTCTTAAACATTTTTAGGATTTCAGAATATTTTTGATGAAAATTTAATGGTGGACTTTATTCTCGAATGTTTATTAACATTATCAATACTTGAACTGTTAACTTTAACGTTATTTTAAGTTTTTCTTTACTTTAAAAAAAAAATAGATTATTCGAATAATTCGAGAAAAGAAAACACCATTAGTAAGCCGTCATCAAGTCAAATAAGACATGATCGCGAGTTCAATTCCCGGTTGAAGCAGATTTTTTTTATTTATTTTTTTTATAATTACAATTATTAGGTGTATGACTTAAAAATGCATTATATTGTAAACAACAAAGTTTATTTTGTTGCGGATTTTGTACAAGGGAAGTTTTGCTTTATTTCTTTAATTTTAAAAAAAGAAATGCTGACACCGATTGCTTACCAATGCTTATGGTGTATGTGCTCCATTGGTTTCAACGTGCTAGGGATGTTTTCTTCGGTTCAGAAGTGGTGATATCGACACGGAAGACAAAGATGGCCCAGCAAAAAAAAGTTTGGAGACCAAGAATTTGAGACACTACTCTATGAAGATTGTTGACAAACTTAAAATGAGCTTGCGAAATCATTGGGAGCTACAAGCAGGAATTTCAAAACGTTTGCGAGCGCACAGTGGGGCAGAATCAAAATTTTTTGGAAATAAATCTGGCATTTCTAAACGCTTGGTCCGATCGGGAGTGGGCGTAGCCAAGGAGTATTCGAGTTTAAGATTTTAAAATGGACTCGATTTTTTTTTATTAGTTAGACAACTAACTACGAATAACATACAAAAGATTTCAGAGCAATATCAATTATGGATCCAAAAATAAACGATTTTCAATTTAAATATTAAAATTTTTGCTGTTTTTTGGGCGAAAAGGTGACTTAACTCTTTTTTAATTAAAAAAAAACTTTCTTTAAGAACATATAACAATTTTATGTTTTTCTGAAAGATATCTTTACGGAGAACATTTTGATGTAAATAACATGTTCTATTCTTAGAATTTGTCGCCTCTACGCCCTTCGGAATTTGACATAGTTTTTATCAAAAATTCAACTTTGGACCACATGATCTAAAATCCCAAAGCTGGGATCAGAAAACAAAAAGCAGCCTTGGAAACCTTGATGTGTTCCCTATTTATCGCCAAAGTATTTTCCTAGCCCCGAAGGAAATGTGGACCTATAGGCAAAATTTTAAAAATACCAATTTTTAGGAATTGCGGGATTCCCTATGACCTTTTGACAATTTTTTTTACATTTTGTTATTAAGAATGACAAACATAAAAAACGTTAAAAATTTCATTAAGATTTGTTAATAAATAAAGATTTTATTACATATCCTACATAAAATTTGTATCAAAATTTTAATAAGATTGCAAATATTAGGAACAATTTGATCAACTTTTATTCCGAGCTATATCGTCTTGTTTAGATAAGTTAATTTTTGGTCTTACAAAAAAAATTTCAGGTCAATATCACAATTAGATTAAAAAATATTCCACCTTAAAACTCCGTCCTTCAAAAATATTGCATTTTTTCATACTAAAAAATTTGTATAAATTTTCTTAATGTTACTGAATCAGAACCAATGACTTGTGTTGAATAAAATATTAAGAAAATTTATAAAAATTTTTTAGTTTGAAAAAGTGCAATATATTTGATAGACTTAATTTTAAAGTTTACATGTCGAAGGTACCTTTGAGCCCCCATATCGACTCCAGGGGCGCATTTGTATGGCCCGTTTTAATAACTTAAACTCGAATGCTCCTTGGCTACGCCCACGTAAAATTTTATCTCGATCGCACCAGCCGTTTAGAAATGCCATATTTATTTCCAAAAATTTTCGATTCTGCCCCACTGTGGAGCGGCAGGATTCATCCAAAAGCAGGGAAATTAGGTACCTTACGAATTGAAGCCGAGTGACCTTGAAAAGGAAATAATTTTTTCTCCGGATCATTACTCGCGGTGAAAAATAGATCCATTACGGTAACCCGAAGCGTAAGAGATCGTACGTGAAGCCCGGCCAACCAGCTGAATCGACACCAAAGCCTAATATCCTTGGAGCTAAGGTAATTCTCTGTATTTGGAGAAACAAAACGGTCCTATCTATTATGAGCTGCTGAAATTTGGCCAGACCATCACAATTAACTCGTACCGAACACAACTGATTCGTCTGAAGCGAACATAGGCAGAAAAAAGCCCAGAATATGCGGCCCGACATGAAACCGTTTTATTCCATCAAAATTATTTAGAAAGAAGTGGTTTGGAAGTTTTGCCTCACCCGCACCGTCCGACTACTATTTGTTTCGATCCATGCAGAACGCTCTCTCTGGGATAGAACGGAGTATCCGATATTGGCTTGATTAGACTTGGTCTCATAGGATGTGCAGTTCTTTTGGCTTGGGATCAAAAGTTGCCAGAGATGCGATTTTTCAAAATAATAGCTAACAATTTAAAAAAAAATCCCCCATTTTTAAGTCATACACCCAATATTATTTATAATAAATATTTAAAGATTTCCTAAAATCAAATTTTAAAATTGGTCAATTCACAAGGTCTCCTGTCATATTGTCATAATAATTCACAATGGTTTGAAATTGTTATTATTGCCTTTCAAGCAAAAAATTTCCTAAAAAATACTACTCTGTATGCTATGTTTATTGTGTTATCATAACCAACCAGCAGAGACCTGCGCCAAACGCCTAAGCGTCGGTTAAGCCGAGTCGCCGAGTCGTCAAATATTAGGACATTATGACAATATTACATGATATAGGAGACCTTGTGAATTGACCAATTGTTTTGTATTTTCTGGTATAAAGATTGAGCCAAAAAAACTTATACTTGTATTAAGTTAAATAAAACTTAAACCATTCAAATACATATTTTACTAATTCATTAAATATTAAAATGTATTTAAAAATTAATCCACTTTTTCCGGAAATCTTTCTATTAAAGATTTTAGAGTTGTTTCTGTTATCTTTTTGGACGATGTGGTCCACTTACGCTTAAAATTTGATATGTCCTATGTTACCTTTCTTTAAATCTTTTTTTACAAAAGCCCGATACTTTTCCATGGATGGATTTGCCTCAAATGCTACAAAATTTACATTATTGTTTGGATACCACTCAAGGGACTTTTTTCCATAGTGGCATGATGCCAAATCGGGCCAGAAATATGAATGCACTCTGTGCTGTTTTAATAAAAGTTAAAGCCGCTTTTGTAGATACTCCGTAATATATATGCGCCTGATGTCACAAATGATTTTCTTCTTATGCCACAAATTGAAATAGAAATTTCTTGGGGAATTTTGTTTGTTTTTTTGTCCGGTATTATTTTTGAACATTACCTCGTCCATCAGCAACATAAAAATCTGGAGCTGGAAGTTGTGAAAAGTCTGCCAGTACATAAGTTTCATCATCCATCACAACAACAGCAACAGGTATATTTTTATACCCTTCACCTTCGTGAGAAGGGTATATATAAGTTTGTCATTCCGTTTGTAATTTCCACAATATAATTTTCCGACCCTATAAAGTATATATATTCTGGATCCTTATAGATAGCGGAGTCGATTAAGCCATGTCCGTCTGTCTGTCTGTTGAAATCAACTTTCCGAAGCCCTCAAATAACATACATACCCGATTCATACATCAATATCTCCGGAATTCTTCCGGCTAGACCAGTCGATAGTGTGCTGAACTATTAATCAGAGGATTGCGGGTTCGATTCCCGCCAGAGACTCTGGGTGTAACTGCAGACAAGCAAAACGCTTCGCAGTTTTTGTTTTTTTTAATTTTTTTTTAAATTTAAAAAATAAAATTTTAAAAAGCAATTCCAAAATATAAAAAAAATTAATTGTGTTTACCTAAAAATATTTAAAATTTTTATTTTGATGTATAATTTGGTGAAGGGTATATAAGATTCGGCACAGCAGAATATAGCTCTCTTAATTGTTTTAATAAAATTTGCTTCTAAATTCTTAAACGCATTGCGATCTGTAACTTGCTGAACTTTATACGAATTCAACTTTGCATTAACTTTGGCAAAAATCAGAGCATTTATCTTTACGAGCTGCTTTTCTGATAGAGTTGCTCTTCGAAAGAGTTCTTTTGCCTTATCTGTCTATCTGTTTAGATCTTTTTTCTTCCTGATCCAGGTTTTCTGGCTTTTGAAACAGTGTGACGATGAAGCTTCAAATCTGTTGTTATTTTTTCGAAAGTCCTTACGATACGGACTAACAATTTTCATAAACAAAATCACTATTATACATTGTAGATTAATATTTTAGCATATAAAAACTTCGTCTTAACCCACTACTAACTCTCTAGTCCATTTTATTTATGTATGAATATAAAATATAGAACAATTGAAAATGTACGTACGTATGTATGTATGTATGTATGTCTGTTTGTTTGTATTTTCCATTTTATTGCTCGAACTGTAACTGTTTTGTTTAAGACTTTGAACAACAACAACTAAAAAGGACAATTTAACCAGGAAAACATGAAAAAAAAGAATCAAGAAAAATACTTTTATAAAAAAGAAAAGAGAATAAAAATGCTAGAAACAAATTTTATAAAAGAAGACAGTTTAAAATAAAGTAAAAGTAAAAATTAAATATGTATGAAAAATCTAATCGATATTTTTATAGAAAAATGCTGATGATATCAATTGATGTCATTCACTCATTCAAAAGCATTTTATATTGTCAAACACACAGTAAAGAGGACTCAAACTCAAAATGAAAACTATAAATAAACCATATTTTAGCTATAAAAGCAAAGCAGACAATAAACTATTTATAATAGTTAGAAATTTTACTTATATTTTTATTAAATTATTTATTAGATAAGTTTAGGGCAATATAACTAAAATAAAAGGAAAAATATTTAAAAAAAAAAGAAATTGGGTCTTAATCTGTAAAAAGAATCAAGCAGAAGTGATGATGATGTTGATGATGATGATAAAAATGTTAAATTTAAAACATTTGTGAAGAGTTTTTTTTTATTGTGTTTTTGTTTTATTTGTTTCTATATATTTCAATGGACTATAAATTGCGTCTAGTCTGAGTGATTATTCACATCAGGCGATGTTGACATAAAAAATTTCTGATTGTCGGCGAGTTGTAAGAATCAAAAGAGAAAAGTGTTTACAAAGTCTTCAGATTTACATGTTTACAAACACATGTTTTTTTTGTTTTTGTTTTATTTAACAACTATTGCTTTGATGTTGGCAAAAGTATTTAAAAAGGATTTTTCAAAATCTTTATTATTTTTCTCCTTTAGCACACTTTACTTGGCTTCTGCTTATACGCATAGAAAACGCATGATTTTTTGTGTTTAAGTGGTAAAGTTAAACATGCTTTGTCTTATGTAAGCTGTTGTTTGAGATTTGAAATCTTTTTTTTTTTTTTTAATACAAATCAGGAGATTCTGTAGGAGTTAGGTCTTCAGACTCAAAGAAAATTGCCGTTTTCGTGGCTTTAACAACTAAATTTTATTTTACCTCTTGCCTACAATATATATTCAAACAAAACATCAATTCTTTATTCCTTTTATATCTTTTAATGGTATTTTCAGGTCAATTTGTCATTATTTATAGTTCATCTCTGTCCGCAGGTCCATTTAAACACATAAATCTTTTGCCACATTAAAGTTGTATAAATTACAAATTAGTCTCCCTAAAAACTTAAATTTATTTAACTTCCCTTTTTATGGCTTTACAATAAATATTAATGACAATAGTAGCACTTTAGAGATTTTCAATGCTAGAAACCAGGAAAAATGGAAAAATTAATAAGATCTTGTAGATCAGGGTTGGCAAACATGGTACAATTGTACTTTTTTTGGGTACATTTTCGACTCAGTTGGTACCGTGGTACTACTACGATTCTTTAGAATTTTAAAATAATCCATTTTTATACTCACCATCAAAAGACTGGTAGAGGAGGTATATTGATTTTGGTATTCTGTTTGTAATATAACAAAATTTTCTAGCTATGTTGCAAAAAATCACGATAATACAAAAGGAGCTGCTGGCTGAAATTCCCCCCATTTTAATGTCCCACGGAATACTGTTTGAGCATTAGTAAATACATATGTTGATTATGCAGCAATCCTCTCTGAAAAAATACTCTTAAATATGATGAAAATCAGGCAACATTTGTCTCTGGTCCCCATACAAGGTCCCCCTCAAAAAATGACTTGAACATTCATAATTGTCTTATTATAATCAATATGTGTTTTAATTTTGTGAAAATTTTTGGTACAATAACAAAACACATGTAAAATTTACACTGAAAGTACACGGTTGTAAGCACATACAATTTTCTGAAAATGAGCGAATTCACTTAATTGTGAATAAATTCGAAAACAATCCATTGATTTTTATGACCGATACCTCATTTTATTCCTATTACATGTGGCTATGAGCTAAAGCAATAAATCTACACAATTTCTGCCGTTTTCGATTTTTTATGATTTTTATAAAACAAAAAAATTAACGATTTTCACGTAAAAAAAATATTTTTTTTCACCAATTTGTTATTATAACTCCGAAACTACTGAACCGATTGAAACGCAATATATATATGAAAATTTGTACATAGCATGGGAAAAATGTTTTCAAAATTCAATCAATCGAAGGAAGAACATTAACTACTCAATTTTATGTATATCCAACAAAAAAGTAAAATTTTGTGAAAATCGGCGAATTCACTTAATTTTAAATAAAATCGAAAATAATTACTCGATATTTACGATCGATATCTTTGTTTGTTCCTACTACATGTGGCTTTAAGATAAAGTAACAAATCTGAACAATTTCTGCCGTTTACGAATTTTTATGATTTTTTTCAAACAAAAAAATGCTATTTTCACGTAAAAAATATATAGTTTTTGCTTCAATTTGTTATTATAACTCCGAAACTACTGACCCGATTGAAACGCACTATTATTGCGATAATTTCTACATAGCATGGGGAAAACGTTTTCAAAATTCAATCATTCAATAGAAGAACACTAACTACTCAATTTTATGTATATCAAACAAAAAACTAAAAATTTTGTAAAAATAAGAGAATTCACTTAATTTTAAATAAAATCGAAAATAAGCACTCGATATTTATGATCGATATCTTAGTTAGTTCTTATTACATGTGGCTTTAAGTTAAAGTAATAAATCTGAACATTTTCTGCCGTTTTCGATTTTTCATGATTTTTTTAAAACACAAAAATTAGCTATTTTCAAGTAAAATATATATTTTTTTTTTCAATTTGTTATTATAACTCCGAAATTACTGACCCGATTGAAGCGCACTATTAATGCGAAAATTTCTACATAGCATGGGGAAAATGTTTTCAAAATTCAATCATTCAAAAGATGAACATTAACTATTCAATTTTATGTATATAAAACAAAAAACTAAATTTTTTGAAAATGAGCGAATTCACTTAATTCTGAATAAATTCAAAAATAATCAATCGGTTTTTATGGCCGATATCTGATTTTATTCTTATTACATGTGAATTTGCGATAAGTTAATAAATCTATACAATTTCTGCCGTTTTCGATTTTTCAAGATTTTTTTAAAACAAAAAAATTTGCTATTTTCACGTAAAAAATATATTTTTTGCTTCATTTGATTATTATAACTCCAAAACTACTGAGCCAATTAAAACGCAATTTATAAGCGGATTAAAGGCTATGTAAATCTCAACTTTTCTAAGTTTGTTTTAATAATATCGGACTAACCCTTTTTGAGTTATCATAAATTATGTGGAGAAACATCTAAAAACAATCACATTTTTTTTACAAAAAAAAATTTAAAAAAAAACTTCTCCATAGAATTTAAAATTTGAACCATATTTGTACTACTGGAACCACAATACATCAAAATTGTGTAGTGGTTTAAAAAGCCTTTAAAATTTGTTCGATTTTGTTGCCTTGTGTAATCAATAACTAAGTGAGAATAAACTATGTTATGATGAACTGGCGAAAAAAGGCGACATGATACCTGACGGAGACTCAGACTTTCTATGTGGGAATCCGTTATCTAAATGCAAACAGGAAATTAGTAACTATTACTATGATCTCGCTCAGACAAGAGAGGGTGTGAACCCATATTGAAGATAAGCTTTAAGCCGAGAGCAACATAATATGATAAGTCCTTCATCATATGAATGGTTGTCACAAACATATATTTGTTTACTATAAATATATGGTTGATACAATCATGTGAATCGTAAATTAGCCATATTATGGTTACCACAATCATTTAAATGGTTACTGTGACTATAATATTGTTAAAAAACTTGTATCAATATTGAAATGGTTACAGTAACCATGCCCAACTATATTATTTGTCTGCGTGCGGTATTAGAAGATCTACGCATCAGGTTTCTGGGACATCGTTCTTTCAATAGTCTTTCTGAACAATCGGTCATGAAGTTAGAATGCAGGTACTCACGTCAGACATTGGAATCTCCGAGGGTGACCTAGTATCCGTCAAATGACTGGTGCATATTAATCTCCTCTTCTGACCTCCTCCTCTATATTTCTTCTACTGTGTCTGAATTTCTTCTTCTATTTTCATCTCTTCTACTGTGTCTGAATTTCTTCTTCTATTTTCATCTCTATCTGGCCCTCTTTTATTTCTTTTGGAGTTAACACAAAGGGATCTACTGCATGGACCCAAGTGAGTTGTTTCTTTACTGCTTCTACTTGACGGCTGCGTTATACACTAAACTAACCTAATTGAGAATAAATGATAGATATGTACCCTTCATTATGACATATAAGTTATTAAAAACAAAAACCGCGTTCAAAAGATACTCTATCTATTGTAAATCCCGCATTTTTAAGTCATACGCCCATTAAAATGTATCAACTTTGAATCTATATAAAAACCAAACTAAAGCGAATTTCGAAATTCTCGAGAACTTTAAATTTTGTATGGAGAAAAGAGTAAAGATTAAACAATTAACATTTTTTTTATAAAAATTTTACAATTGGGGGATTCAAACGGTCTTCTATTAGGTCGTATTGTCATAATGTCGTAAAATATTTTTTTAGTTTAAACAAATTTTTGTTGGGTTTCAAACAAAAAAGTTATAAACTAATAAGACTTTTTGAACTATGTTTATTTTTTTATCATAAAATAACACTTTTTTTGTTTGCAGCACAACCAGAATTTGTTTAAACTAAAAAAATATTTTACGACATTATGACAATACGACCAAATAGCAGAACGTTTGAATCCCCCAAATATTTTCTATAGCAAATGTTGTGTATAACTGAATTATTTAATGAAAATAATTAAAAAATTTAATTTAATTCTCTGAGGGCGTATATTTTTTTATACCAAACTAAAATTAAATTTCCCATCCCTGCTGACAATAGTAGAACTTTTGTAATTTGCAATTTTACAGCAGTTTTATAAATATTAATTTTATATTTTTTTAAACAATTCTCTGCAAAAGGACTCAGAACAATAGTTTAATTTAATATTTGCAATAACTAAATATTATTCAATAAAATGGTAAAACCAGAAGCTAATTTTCCTGAAAATTTTATTCAACTCAACAAAGTTTGACAGGCAAAGCAACGCAATAAAAGGATGAGGCAGGCAGGCGAACCAACCAACCAGCGAACGAACTCTGACGCAAAGCAACAAACACAAAAACCCAACAATTACACACAAGGCGGCACTTTTACGACCTGAAATTTTACGATTTTGTAAATAACGATCAAAATGAGCACTTTTTTACAGAATTTCTTGACTTTTTTATGTGTAAGTGCGTTATTGTTCCCCTATTTCTACATATTTGTTTGGTTTTATTTCTAGTTCGAAATATTTTTAATGTCTCAGCAATCAGATGTTGGTGGAGAAATAAAATTTACAGTTTGGTTTTCTTTATTTTTATAAAGAATTCTTTTTTTTTCCTTTTACGTCTCGTTGCGTTATAAATTCTTATAGAGTCACTCCGTACAGCTATAATAAAAGTCATACTCCTGCATATTTACAACATCTCATTGCCAACGATTTTAAAGTTGTTCAACAGTTCTTTTGCTGAGTTTCTGTTGTCGGTATTTATAGAAATACTTTTAAGGAGTTAAGAAGGCGTTTACACTAGCAGGGAAATAGTGATTGTTATATGCAGTAGTTTTGTTCAGTTATCTGATTAGAACTATTGCATAGTACTAATAACAAACGAAGGTTTATGTACCAGAACGCGACATTGAAACATGAACAACTAAGATTAGCTGCAAATACAATACTTTATATTGGAAAATAAATGTGGATATTTTTTTAATTCAATAATATGATAGAAAAGAGTATTTGTTTATTGAAATATTACATGTCGGTCGGTTTTCGTGGAAAGAAAAAATTCAATAAAAAATAAATTACACTGGTCAACAGCAAAAAAAGGCTTGACTAACCATTATATAGATTTGATGCATCATGGCTAGCTACCTAAATACAAAATGGTAAAATTTTTCAATTCAGATTTTTTGTAAAAAAAAAGTTTTAAGTAAAATTATAAATTTTGTTGGACGTTTCTCCACATAATTAATGATAACTCAAAAAGGGTTCATCGATTTTTATGATCGATATCTCCTTTTGTTGCTATGTCATGTGGCTTAGCGATAAAGCAATAAACTCGAACAATTTCTGCCGTTTTCGATTTTTCATGATTTTTTTTTAAATAAAATCAAATTCACGTAAAAAATATATTTTTTGCTCAATATATTGTTATAACTCCCAAGGCAATGAGCCGATTGAAACGCACTATAAATGCGAAAATTTGTGCATAGCATGGGGAATTTTTTTCAAAATTCAATCAATTGAAAGAAGAACATTAACAACTCAATTTTATGTATATCCAACAAAAAAGTAAAATTTTGTGAAAATCGGCGAATTCACTTAATTGAGAATAAATTCGAAAAGAATCAATCGATTTTTATGATCGATATCTCATATAGTTGCTATTGTATGTGGGTTTGCGATAAAGTAATAAACCTGAACAATTTCTGTCGTTTTTGATTTTTCATGATTTTTTTAAAACCAACAAAAATTTGCTATTTTCACGTAAAAAATATAGTTTTTGCTTCAATTTGTTATTATAACTCCGAAACTACTGAGCTGATTGGAAAGCACTATTTATGTGAAAATTTGCATATAGCATAGGGAAAATGTTTTCAAAATTCCAACATTCAAAAGAAGAAGATTACTACTCAATTTTATGTATATCAAACAAAAAAGTAAAATTTTGTGAAAATGAGCGAATTCACATAATTTTAAATAAAATCGAAAATAATCAATCGATATTTATCATCGATATCTTGCTTTGTTCCTATTACATGCGGCTTTGCGAAGTAGTAATAAATCTCAACATTTTCTGCCGTTTTCTATTTTTTATAATTTTTGTAAAACAAAACAATTAGCTATTTTCACGTAAAAAATATATTGTTTGCTTCAATTTGTTTTATAACTCCGAAATTGCTGAGTCGATTGAAACTTACTATAAATGTTTTAAAAATTTAATCATTCAAAAGTAGAATATTAACTACTCAATTTTATGTATATCAAACAAAAAACTAAAATTTTGTAAAAATGTGCGAATACACTTTATTGTGAAATAAATTCAAAAATAATCAATGGATTTCTTTGATCGACATATCATTTTATTTCTATTACATGTGGCTTTGTGATAATGCTATAAATCTGAACAATTTCTACCGTTTTCGATTTTTCATGAATTTTTTAAAACAAAAAAATTTGCTATTTTCTCGTAAAAAATATATGTTTTGCTTCAATTTGTTATTATAACTCCGAAATTACTGAGCCGATTAAAACGCAATATTTAAACAGATTAAAGTTTATGTAAATCTCAGCTTTTCTAAGTTTATTTTAATAACATCGGACTGACCCTTTTGAGTAATCATTAATTATGTGGAGAAACGTTTAAAAAGAACACAGTTTTACTTACAAATTTAAAAAAAACAAGTAAGAAAGTATGGTCGGTCAAGTCCGACCAAATAATACCCTACACTAAGTAAAAGAGCAAAACCATTTTTCTTTTAAAATTTCAATAATTTATATTGTTGAGTGATTTTTGGAAGAGGGCCTTATATGGGGGCTATGACCAATTATGGACCGATCACCATGAAATTAGGTCGTGTGATTTGTGTCTATATTAAAGTTAACTATGTTGAATTTTGTGTGTATACCAACATTTTTAAGCGATTTATGCACGTTAAAGTGATTTTCGGAAGCGGGTCTATATGGGATCTATGACTAATTATGGACCGATCGTAACAAAATTTGGTGACATGAATTTTGTATATATAAAACTTATTTGGAGCGCAATTTGTGGAGATACATTTATAAATTAAACATTTATGACCGATAAAGTCCAATTTCGGAAGGACATTTGTATGGGAGCTAGGTGAAATAATGGACCGATTTCAGCCAGTTTCAATAGGCTTGGTCCTAGGGCCAAAAAAATAATATATACCAAAATTTTATCGAAATATCTTCAGCCAGCCGACCAGCCAGCCAGCCATACGGCCGGACATCGTTTAATCGAATCAGAAAGTGATTCTAAGACGATCGGTATACTTTAAGTGCGTGTTAGACTAATATTTTTGGGCATTACAAACATCTGCACAAACGCACTCCCCACTATGGTGGTGTAGGGTATAAAAACTCTCCATAGAATTTAAAATTTGGATCATATTTGTACTACTGGAACCACAATACATCAAACTTAAATAAAAAATTTATCATCTTTTATTTTTGCTGTTGTCTGTGGAGCTTCTCTCTTGTGTCTCATATTTTAATTTCTAGACTTCAAAAAGCCCTTAAAAAATTTCCTCTTAACATTTTCTCTGCCAGTGTAAACAACTCTTAAGAACTAAAATTGTCGTGTGTTGTGTATTATTAAAATTTAATTCAAGGAAATGTGTTTTTTTATACCCTTTGAAATCTTACACAACACAAATACATTAAGATTAGAAGAAGGATTTAGTTTTTCATAGTTTTTCCGTATTTTTTTCTTGTCATTTTAATTTCATTTATTTGTTTTTTCACTGTTCTTTTTATTTATTTCGTATTTTAGCTGTGTGTTTTAAATTTTATTTCTCTTTTATTATTTAATGTTTAAACATTTCTTTAATACTTTGATTCCTTTAGAATTCATAGAATTTCTACATATATAATTTTGTTTATGAAATATTATACATAGTTCAAATTAATGTCTGGGGTAAAATAATAAAATTTTAATTCGAATATGTATGTATATGCATGTGAGTATGGAATATTGTGGAGTATCAGTGTTTATATTAAATTAAAAATATATATATTTATGAGAGGTAGAGGGTTATAAAGTAAATGAGATTTTGATGAATAGTCTTAGAGCCACAGATAACAAATATTGAACAATGTTATTTAATATTAGACAAACAAAGATATCCATAAATTGTGCCAGGAGAATGAGTTGAATGTGTGTTTATTATCATAATTATAGAGTTACAATGTTGAAGTGTGTAATAAAAATAATATAAATGACCTAAATAGTGTATGATGTAGTATTTAAGTGGAAATCGTAACTATGGAAACTTGATCTTCACTTATCATTCTAATTGACAAAATTATTAAAAACGAACTGTTTGGAGTTTATTCTGTTTTCACCACCACTCCAAAAAAAAACACTCAAGTATTCAATTTATCCTTTATACAGTAAATTTCACTAATGTGAGAGCACTTTAGAAAGTAGTTATTTTACCCATAGTTGGGGGTAGTGCACTAAATGTTGATTGAAATCAACATTGCACTATCACTCACTAAAATTGCAAAAAATTTAGTTTGCACTATTTTTTATCAGCTTTAGTGATAATGGTTATTTCTTAACTAGTACTAACAAAAAATAGTGATAGTGATAATTTTTTAACTATAACTAAAAGAAGATTTAGTGCAAAAATCTGCACTCTAATTAATTAGTGCAAAATTTTAACCTGCAATCAAAAAAAGGCTGCATTAAACATACTATAACTAAATTTTCAAAAATGAGTAGTCATGAAATTGTTGAATCCAAATTCGAAAAAAAAAATTTAAATATTTTTTGTTATTTTTAATGAAATATTAGTCTTAAGTTTTAAATTAGTGTACAGAAATAAACTTAAACCATTTTGAACATAAAAATTTAGTGCACAATTTGAAGTTGCACTCAAATTAGTGCATACAAAAAAGTTGCAATAAACTGATGATTGCATTTTTTTTAAATCAACTAATTTAATTTTGAGTGCAAAATTTTTTAAGTCACTATCACTAATGTTTAGTGAAGCTGCTAATTTTCAACTCAGCACTAAATATGAACAAAATGATTGCACTAATTTTGCACTATCACTAAGTATTAGTGCAAACTACAAAATTAGTGCGCTACCCCCATCTATGATTTTACCCACCACAAGTAGCCTATTGTGTAGTCAATTACACAGGTCAACAGCAATAAAAACTTGAATAACTACTTTATAAATTTGATGCATCATGGCTACCTAAGTACAAATATGGTGCAAATTTTTTAAATAATAAATGATAACTAAAAAAGGGTTCGTCCGATGTTCTTAAAATAAACTCTGAAAACTATATAGATTTATATACCATTTAATTCGTTTATATATTGCAATTGAAGCAAAAAATATATTTTTTATGTGAAAATAGCAAATTTTTGTGCTTTAAAAAAATCATGAAAAATCGAAAACAGAAAAAAAATTTCAGATTTATTACTTTATCGCAAAGCAAACAAAATAAGATATGGACAATAAATATTGATTAATTCCTTTCGAATTTATTCACAATTAAGTGAATTTGTTAATTTTCACAAAATTTTACTTTTTTGTTTGCTATACATAAAATTAAGTAGTTAATGTTCTTCTTTCGATTGATTGAATTTTGAAAACATTTTCCCCATGCTATGTACAGATTTTCACATTTATATTGCATTTCAATCGGCTCAGTAGATTCGGAGTTATAATAACAAATTGAAGCAAAAAATATATTTTTTATATAAAAATATCCAATTTTTTTATTTAGAAAAATCATGAAAAATCGAGAACGGTAGAAATTTTCCAGATTTATTGCTTTATCACAAATCCACATGTAATAGGAACAAAATTAGATATCGATCATAAATATCGATGGATTCCTTTTGAATTCATTCTAAATTAAGTGAATTCGCTCATTTTCACAAAATTTTAGATTTTTATTTGATATAAGTACATAAAATTGAGTAGTTAATGTTCTTCTTTCGATTGATTGAATTTTGAAAACATTTTCCCCATGCTATGAACAAATTTTCATATATAATATTTATATGTAATATTCAAAAAGTGTTCTTCCAATGTTATTAGAATAAACTTAGAAAAGTTCGCATTTGTATATTGCGTTTCAATCGGCTCAGTAGTTTCGGAGTTAGAATAACAAATTGAAGCAAAAAATATATTTTTTACATTAAAATAGCTAGATTTTTGTTTTAAAAAAATTATGAAAAATCAAAAGAAATTGTTCAGATTTATTTATCAGAGTATCGAAAAGTCACATTTAATAGGAATAAAATGATATATTGCTCATACAAATTAAGTGAATTCGATCATTTTCACAAAAATTTAGTTTTTTGTTTGATATACATAAAATTAAGTAGTTAATGTTCTTCTTTCGATTGATTGAATTTTGAAAATTTTTGCCCCATGCTATGTAAAAAGTTTCACGTATATATTTCGTTTCAATCGTCTCAGCAGTTTCGAAGTTATAATAACAAATTGAAGCAAAAAATATATTTTTTACTTGAAAATAGCAAATTTTTTTGTTTTAAAAAAATCATAAAAAAATGGAAGATTTATTGCTTTATCGCAAAGCCACATGTAATAGGAACAAAATTAGATATCGATAGATTCCTTTTGAATTTATTCAAAATTAAGTGAATTCGCCCATTTTCACAAAATTTTACTTTTTTGTTTGCTATACATAAAATTAAGTAGTTAATGTTCTTCCTTCGATTGATTGAATTTTGAAAACATTATCCCCGTGCTATATTCAAATTTGCAACATAGACTTCAATGCGCGAGAGATGGTTTGTTCAGTTCAGAACCAAAAAATGTTTGAAGACCAAGAATTGGAGGCATTACTCCATGAAGATTGTTGTAAAACTCAACAAGAGCTTGCAAAATCAGTGGGAGCTACTCAAGCAGCAATTTCAAAATGTTTGCGAACAGCAGGATTCATCCAAAAGCACGGCAATTGGGTACCATACGAATTAAAGCCGAGATACCTTGACAGAGGACTTTACATGTCCGAAATGATGCTTGAACGCTATAAAAGAAAATAATTTTTACACAGAATTATTATTTGCGATGAAAAATGGATCCATTACAATAACCCGAAGACCGATTAACCAACTGAATCGACACTCTGTATTTGGTGTGAGCTGCTGAACTCTGACCAAACCATCACAGGGAACAGGTGAATTCCAAAATGTATGTATGCAATGCACTCATATCTTTATCAAGACAAAGCATGCAAACGCGTAGTTAAAATTTAAAAAAAAAACTTATGCGATTTGAAAAATTATCAAAGTTTACACGGTTGCGTTAAGAATCTCTCGAATTTTTAAGGTTTCATTGCATACATACAATTTGGAATTCACCCAACCTGTACGGAATCCAACTGATTCGTACGGCCAGGCATGAAACCGTAATATTCTGTCATGACAATGCTCGGCTACATGTTGAAATACCAGTAAAAAGTATTTAGAGTGAAGTGGTTAGGAAGTTTTGCTTCACCTGCTTTATAGTCCACTACTACTTGTTTCGATCGATGCAGAACGCTCTCTTTGGGATACGTTTCACTTTGGAATAGATTGATTCGTTATTGGCCTCAAAATATGAGCAGTTCTTTTGACTCGAAATTCATATGTTGCCAGAAGGATAGGAAAAGGTCATAGCTAACAATGGCAAATACTTTGAATAAATTTGTGTTGTACAAATGTTTCTAAATAAAATTTAAAAAACCTACATTTTTACGACGTACACCCAATATATTTTAACATCTTTGGGTAAATAAAATACAAAAACTATTTTTAATTGGTTTTTTCAACATTTAATTTTTTAATCATTCATATTATTCTTTTAGCAGTCCCGGACCAAATGTGAACTTCCAAAAATCATTTTTTTATTTCCTTTTCCTATATTGAATTCGATAAGACATCGGAAACCAATTGAATTCGGGTTTTCCGAGAGTTATTTTGAATTTTTATTTCGAAAAACTGTCGATTTTTATCCCACCCTTCAATATAAGTGGCAAGGTCATTTCCGACCCCACAAAGTATATATATTCTGGATAAGATACCAGAGGCGATATAGCCATGTCCGTTTGTTTGTTAAAATAATCTTTCTAGCGCCCCCAAATAACATACATACATGATTTATATATCAATATATTCGCGAAAATCGGCACGCAAATGGCCGATATATAAAACCAGGAAAACCTCGATTTTTTACCTATTTTTTATCTGTATTCGTATTACTAAGTCATTAATATAGACAGTATGGATATCTAATGAGAGGTGATCAATTTTAGACCTCGGCAATGTCCAAAAGAAGGGCCACCTGAATGTCAACCCAATACATTGGAGCATTACACGAGATGAGGCCGCATTACGAGCAATAAATCGTGAATTGAAGAATGGTTATCAATGATGAGACCTGTACAATTTCAGTTTTACAATAGCAGAATAAAGCATTCTCTCCTGTTTAGTACTTTAATATAATGACTTTGAAATGCCAGAAATAGAATTTCACATTTTGTATTAGAATCGTATATAATACACAATTTACTTTGAAATTATTAATTAATTTGCGAGCATTTTCCGCCTATAATCCGTTTTTGTTTTTTTTTTTTTGCCAAAACTAATTAAGCTGACAATTTTAGTTAAAGTTACACTTTATCATTTGTATTCTTTACATTAAACAAAACCACAATATAATCCTGGCAGGACATACATATTTGATGAGGCTCATAATTTCAAATCATTTATATCCGTTCTTTGGCTAATTTTCCGAGTATTACTTACTCACAGCCAAACACACACATGTGTCACAATTTCATTGAGTGCTGCTATTAAAACATAAAAACAACATCTATCTCTTAAGCCAAAGTAACCAGCCAGCCAGGCAGCCATCCACTCTTATAATTTATGTAAAAATAAGCTCAAGGTGATGGAACCAACAAAGCAAACACACACAGAGCAACCTCAACCCACAGAATGCAGAGAGAAAAAACCAACAAATAGCAAAAAAAAAAAGGAAATTTATATTAAAAACGAGAATAACCATAATTAACGAAACGGATTTAATCTTCATTTACTTTCTTATAATTTCATCTCGAATAAGGAATTACCACAGACATTAAGCAAATACTAGACAAATAACCAAAACATCTTCTTTTTATTTGAGTTCTTACTCGTGTTGCTTTTGCGTTGGAGGAGCTGTGTGCCATGCATGCATATGAGTGACTGAATGAATGAATGGACGAACATAAATTCAGGCCCATGCTAAATATCAGAATGAATGATTGCATTTGTAAATAGTGTGTAATATTATAATACATACATACACACGGTCAGAAGTATTCTTTGGGTACTTTCAATTGTCTCCTTCCTTGTCATTTTCATCTTCTTAATCTTTTGCTATTGAAATAAAAACAAAAGACCAGACCTCTTAAAAGAATGTAAACGCTTCTTTTTCATTTACATGTGTCCACCCTGAAAACCCCTCGGCTCTAACGACTTATTCATTTCAAGTTATGCTTGCAAGCATGTTAAGTAAAAGCACAATGGGTTGAGGTATTACTTTTGTGTAACAAAAATTCTTTAATACCTTAATATAAAATTTATGGAATTATGAAGTTTTGGTCTCCTATGGAGACTTGGATCATTTATGGTCCGTACTGTACATAATTTGATAGTTGGTATAAAGATTTACAGAGAGCCTCAAAAGTATGTAAACATCCGTAAATTTTTTGTTTTTTTTTAGGATCATTATAGTACGACTTGAATTTATTATTCAGTCCAAACTCCACTAAACCGAAACTTTTAAATTTTAATCGATGTATAGATTTTAGATAGATTAGAACTTTTGAGGCTGTCTGTAGGTACATAAAAATAGTTCATGTCCAATTTCATCACGATATTAATCATTACAAGACAATTATGAATGTTCAAGTCATTTTCTGAGGGGCAACTTGTACGGGGACTAGGGACAAATGTTGCCCGATTTTCGCCATACTTTACACTATAATTTTAAGGTACTTAGTGATATATTCATATGTAATTGAATACCCTATATTATTATTCTTTTTATTATCTTATATTCCTTAAGTCTAGTTCTTAATTTATACCGTTAGTTATATCAATGATTTTAATAAATGAGTTCTTTAGTTCAGTCTGCTTTTAACTACCGTCGTGTGTTTTTTTTATCGGACACTACATTTGGCGACGAGGATGGGATTCAGTTCATCTAACAATGTTTTTGATTTGTAGCAAAATATTAAACTTGACGGAGTGGTACCTGTTACTGTTGTTGGAGTTGTTCTATATTTTAATAAAAAATTGTTTATTTTAAACTCCCATGATTTGTGACGCGATTTCGGATCTAAAATATACTTCTTTAAACTTTTCTTTACAGTTTGTACCGCTCTTTCAGCGCTTCCGTTACTTTGTGGGTGGTAAGCTGGCGATTTTAAACATTCAATACCATTATTTTCGCAAAACTGTTTAAATTCCTTTGACCCAAAAGGTGGGCTATTATCGCTAACAATTTTCTTAGGTAGACCAACAATTGAAAAGAATGCTCTTAACGCTTCTATAAGGCTTGTGGCTGTTGTGGTTTTAAGGATTTTTGCATCAATCCACTTTGAAAATGTGTCAACTATTACTAAAATAGTAACACTTACAATTTTGCAAAAATCCAAATGAATTCTTTCGAATGGATATTTGGAATCAAGCCATGGTATTAGTACTGACTTTGTTATATTTTGATTCGTACTGCATATAGTGCAGGATTTCACATAATTTTCAATATCATTGTCAATACCAAACCACCAGACATATGTCCTAGCTAATGCCTTCATCCTAACAATTCCAATATGACTATTATGTAATAGCTCTAAAACTTTAGTCTTTAAAGTTTCTGGTATTACTATGCGATCACCATAATATATACATTCATTTTCTTTACCTAGTGATATACGTTTATCATGATATTTCCTAACACTATCTGGAATACACTTCGGCCAACCATTCATTAAATATGCATAAACTTGTCTAAGCTCAAAGTCGGTCCTTAGTGCACTTCGAACATCATTTGTATTGAGTTTCAAATCACTTAATAACTAAAAAATATTAATACTGTCACTATCCTCCTGTGTATCGTCGGGAAGTGGCAATCTTGAAAGAGCGTCTGCGTAACACATTTTAGATCTCTTTATATAACGAATAGTGTAATCGTAAGATGATAAGAAAATTGCCCATCTCTGCAATGTGTTAGACGTGACGGAGGGTAAATTTTTCTTTTCCGAAAATATCTCTCTTAATGGTTGGTGGTCACTCTCAATTGTAAAAGGCAATCCATAAATATATTTGTGAAACTTTCGTATTGCGAAAACGATTGCAAGAGCTTCTTTATGTAGTTGCGAATAGTTTCGCTCTGCAGGTTTCAGGGTACTCGAAACAAACATTACCGGATGTTCCTTGCCATTTATTATATGTGATAAAATACCACCAACCCCGTATGGACTGGCGTCACACGAAATAATTATTTGTTTAGATGGGTCGTAATGGGTTAATATATTTATGTCTATTAACAATCTCTTACTTTTTTCAAAAATTTCCTGATGTTCTTCAGACCATACCCATTTAACATTGTTTTTAGTTAAATAATGCAATAAATGCAGTTCGGATGATAAATTCGGAACGCAATTGTTATAATAATTTATCATACCGAGGTATGACCTTAATTGACTTTTGTTAGTTGGTGGTGGAGCATTTACTACTGCTTCAATAATTTGTGCAATATTCTATCAAGATTGCCGCATAATCAACATATTTATGACTGCTCTACCCGTAATGTCCGGGTGGACATTTACAAACAAATCTTGTCAACAGAGAGTACATATTTGTGGAAAATTTTAGCCAGCTAGCTCCTTTCGTTAGGGCTCTACCGTGTTTTAAACAGACAGAAAGACGGAGGGTTATCTTACGAGGACTAAGAATATATATGTATATTAATATGGGTCTGCGACAAATATTTCGATGTGTTACAAACGGAATTACAAAATCAATACACCCCTCACCTTTTTTCAAGGTTGTTACAAAAGTGCTATATGTTATGAGAAATTTTATAATTCAAAACTATTTTCACCTTCCTTAGATTCATTCATTCCTAAATTCGCCCAAATATGGTAAGGACCTGATACAGCAACGCGACCTAAATAATGTTACTCGTTTTTGGAAATTGCATAAAATGGCTTCCTAATATTCACATAAGCTCTGATATGATTTTTAGTGTAACTATTGGGTGTATAACTTAAAAATGCGCGATTTTTTATCTTTTGAATGCCGTTTTTGTTTCTAATATCTTATATGTCGTTTTGAATGGTAGATATCTATCATTTATTCCCACTTAGGTTAGGTTATCAGACAGCCGTCTAGCAAAAGCAGTAAATAAACACCTCACTTGGGTCCATACAGTAGGTCACTTTATGTTATCTGAAAAATAAATAAAAGAAAGCCAAATAGAAATGAAAATAGAAGATGAAAGTCAGATATATAGAGGAGAAGGTTAGAAGAGGAGAAATAAGGAGATTTGTATGCGCAAGTCAGTTGACGGATACTAGATTACCCCGTGGAGATTCTCGTATGTGACATGAGTAGCCAATTACTATTTCTAATAATGGCGCAGATGCATTCTTACTTGATGACTGATAGTTCGGAAAGACTATTAAACGATGTCCCAGAAACCTGAATGACGAGCAGTGACAAAGAAGATGAAAAATTGTGTTATCCTCCTCTTCATTCTGAGAGCTTCTACAAAAATCCCAAAATCCAAATCCAAAAATGCCAAATTTACTTAATTGTGAGCGAGTCAGGCTAAGAACATAGTCGAGGCCATCTCTTACTATTTATGTTATGTCTGTGCGAAGTCATAGTAAAAATTACTAATTCGCTGTTTGCATCATCAGCAACACAGTTAGTTGCCTTTATTCTCACTTAGTTATTGAATATTATAGAGTAAACAACAACGTTTTTTTTGCTTCGAAAATATCGAAATTTTGTGCCAACAAAGCGTCAAATGCGGGCAATTTTGCTTTACTTCCTTAATTTGAAAACAAGTGGTAAAACTGAAGCACACTGATTGCTTACCGAAGCTTATGGAGATGGTTTGTGCGGTTCTGAAGTGGCCAGGCTAGTCAAAAAATAATAAAGACCAATAATTGGAGGCATTACTCCATGAAGATTGTTGTAAAACTCAAAAAGCAGCAAGATTCATCCAAAATCTAGGAAATTGGGTACCTTACGAATTGAAGCTCAGAGACCTTGAAAAACGGTTTTGTATATCTGAAATGCTGCTTGAACTCTATAAAAGAAAACCATTTTTGCACCGAATAATTACTGATTCGTTTGAAGCTGTCATTTACAAACTTTGGCCGGTCCGAATACTATTTATTTCGATCGATGCAGAACGCTCTTACTGGTATACGCTTCACTTTAAAACAGGGTAGCCGAAATTGTCTTGATTCGTTTTTGGCATTAAAACATTAGCAGTTCGTTTGGCATGGAATGCATATGTTGCTAGAAAGATGAGAAAAGGACATAGCTAACAGTTGCAGCTGCAGCTAAAAAGTTTAATTTTTGACACCAGCTTCAAAACTCCAATATGCAACTTTTTAAAATGTTGTTATACTAAAATTTAAAGAAATTTGGCATAATATGGTTAATTTTTTGTAATCACAAAATTTTTTCTGAGCTTTGGTACAGCCATATTATAATTATACTTAGTTGAGGCCAATCGTAATATGAATATATTTTAAAATTTTTGATGAAATTATCATATTTTAGAATCTTCTGATCATGTTATAATTCTAAATATAAAAATATCGTAGATATCATAGATATCATAATTGAGTTGTAGGTAGAATTTTCACAAACAGAAAATCGTTTAAAATCAATCATATTTCCAACTATATACTTAGCAATAATATTGTAATTATAAAATATGAACACAAATATTGCTGTAGAACACAAGCTGTACATAACCATAAAGCTTTGTGCTAAAACATTTATGATGACGTAGAACATAGCATAGTTGACGCAACCATATATTTTTTCTGCGTGTGACTCAATACTGTTATTTATTAGCAGATAAATTAATAAATGTTTGATCAAGTTCCATTTAAGTCAAGGTATGCCACAGATAGTAGTAGTAGAATATTACTGTTGATGGTAATCCTTCTGACCCATGGTGCACTTGTGTAATTATATATATTCAAATGTATATATGTGTGGATGAGTTTGAGTGTGTGTGTCAGAGTATTTATTTCATACCATACCAGTAAACGTCTGTTTATTGTACACTAATAAATATTAATTTCAACAAAAAAAATAAATAAATATATTTGTATATATTTCTCTTATTGCTAAAGAAAATACATACTACACTACAAAGTAAAAGAAATATAAAAACAAATACGTAAATATTTGTATTAGGATGGCTCTGCTGAGAGGAACCAAAAAAACAATGTCAACTAAAGTTCTAACATTCGAGCTATTGGTAGGGAATTAATTAGCTATTTTTTAAAGTTGAACATTTGAAGATCTACTAATATTATCTACGATATTTAGTTTAGCGCGAAATATCACCCATTTGGAATGATTGCATTTTTTTCTTAGTGATCTGACATCAACATGATGTGGCTCAAAATGCTGAAAATTACAACATCTTTTAAATTATCCCAGCAAAAACTTACATTACAAAGTAATGACGTAAAGTGGTATATATTTACTCTTCACTACTTATACATTGGCATTCTTACTAGTTATACCCTTCACCTTCGTGAGATGGGTATATATAAGTTTGTCATTCCGTTTGTAATTTCTACATTTTTCATTTCCGACCCTATAAAGTATATATATTCTGAATCCTTATAGATAGCGAAGTCGATTAAGTCATGGCCGTCTGTCTGTCTGTCTGTCTGTCCGTCTGTCTGTTGAAATCAATTTTCTGAAGACCCCAGATATCTTCAGGATCCAAATCTTCAATAATTCTGTCAGACATGCTTTCGAGAATTTTGCTATTTAAAATCAGCAAAATCGGTCCACAAATGGCTGAGATATGAGGCAAAAACCAAGACAACCTCGATTTTTGACCTATTTCTGACCTATATCTGGATTACTAAGACATTAATATAGACAATATGGATATCTAATGATAGATATTTCAAAGACATTTGCAACGACGTATATAAGACCAAAGTAAGTTGGACCTACAATGGGTCAAAATCGGAAAAAAATTTTTAACCCGAATTTTTTTTCACAAAAAAAATTTAAAAAACCAAAAAAAATTTTAAAATTTAAAAATAAAAATTTTTAAAATTTAAAATAATCGAAAAAAATTTTGTTTACCTAAAAATATTTAAAATTTTAAAGTATAATTTGGTGAAGGGTATATAAGATTCGGCACAGCCGAATATAGCACTCTTTTAACTCAAAATAACTTATGATGTTCGCGCAGAAATAGGAACTTAAATAAGTAATATATCACAAATTTTCTTTAAAAAAGAAATTGAATGAAGAAATAATATTTTACATCAATTTGAATTAACTGAAATGTTATCATTCAAAGGGTGAATGAATTTTATAATGTATTAATTATGATTATATGTCAGACATTACCAATCTACTTCTAAGTAATGCAGACGGTATGGAGTAATCATTGAAAAGAAAGTCACGTTTTTGCTGGGACTTACTCAAAATTTAATTTAATTAATAAGTGTTCTTGTTCTGTAAAGGAAAATCTGAAAATTTAAAAAATCTAAACAGTTTAATTTTTATGAACCACCCTAATGTTTATGCATCTTTGTTAGTGTAAGTATGTCTATCTATTTGTCTGTCTGTCTGTATGCATGGATGTGTGTATACAATTACTGTTAGCAAAAGAAAAACATTTGTGTATTAAGTGTTTGCTTAAATTAACTTTCATTAAATGAAGAGCATCAAGTCAACCAACGTTAAATAATAAAGAAATATGAGGACAATTCGAAATTTTATCAGAAGACTCAACGACATATAAACATAGACAATACACATACGTATTACACTCATACTGGTTTAGCACTGGTAATTCTTAGTGAATATGGACACATTATAATACTATACTATACATGATAATAAAGAGTGGCCAAAGAATTAAATCATTAAGTTTTAGATTTCAAAATTCTAAGCATAAATAAATTACAAATATAAAAAATCGTATACATTTTTGAGGACAGCTTGGGTAATATGGTTACTGTGAATAGACGTAACGAACGCATTCCACTTCGATTCGTCAAGGTTTTTATTTTAATTATTTGCCATTAATTGTCTCCATGAATCCTCTGCGGCTTCCTTGCTTCTATGGTCTATGACTTCAGCTAAATTTATACAAAATAGTCGAAGTTGTATTCCCTAAGTGTAGACCTTAAGGAATATTAATTTTCAATTAACAAGAAATCATCCTTTTGCACATCTGCCCTTTACCTCATTTGTATAGAGACACACAGAAAAATACGAATAGTATAAAGCATTAAATAGATGATAGTATGTTCTCCTATATTACACTACTATACACTCAACTCATACAATCGCTTGTTGGCAATATAAATATGCCGACATACAGTATAGAGTATCACCATATACGGGTCAGGATATATGCAAAGAATCCACACACATCTATACAAACTTACTTATAGCAATGTATATTAGGGTTCTACTTTTTTTTGGTCTTTTACGATATTCGATAATCCCAAGATTTTTGCAATTTTGCTATCCGTCATAGATCACAAAAAATTCCAATTTAAAATTTCTTATGTACAAGGGTGGGTCAATAAGTCCGCGACTTTTTGAATTTCTCGGCTCTTACCTAAAACACTGTCAACAGTCATCCGTCAGTTGACTCACAGGCTGTCGACAGCGACAGCCATCGATAGCAGATATCGCGATTTGAGGATAAATTGAAAATATTGAATGTCGTCCCCTCATTACGCATTATTTTTTTGCGAAAAAAAACCATTACTCTAATAAATGTTAAGCTTAATAAATTCTATGGGAATTCTGCATCATCAATTTCAATGATAAAAAAGTGGTTTACTGAATTTCGGTCGTACAAGGAGGGAAGATTCCGAACGTTCTGGAAGCCCAGTTGAGGTCTCTAAACCCGAAACAATTGAAAAATTCATATATGGTGTTGTCCAATCAGAGATTGAGAGTTGAAGAGATTATGGATGCCATAGGTATCTCACATGGCTCAATGGTTTCAAGTTCTAATGATCGCTTGGGTATGAGAAAGCTTTCCACAAGATGGGTGTCGCATGTTCCTACACGTCTCAACAAACACAATCGTGTGACAACTTCGTAGGAGAGTTTGGTCTTGTTCAAGCGCAATATGAATGAGTTTTTAAGCCGTTTCGTAGCCGTGGAGGAAACGTGGATACTGTGGGTTTCTCGTGGTGAATCAGCGCCAAAGAAGGCCAAAATGGATTTGTTAGCCAATAAAGTCATGATGAACGTTTTTTTGGGATACAAGCGATATAATCCACAAAAGGGTAAAACAAACAATGGCGAATATTACGTCAACTTATTGGGTTAATATAATGAGAGTGCAAGAGTGCACACATGTGCAGTTTCCATTGCAAAAATCCATGAATTAGGCTATGATATTCTCCATCTTCAACCCTATTCTCCGGATTTAGACCAGAATGCATATTTCTTGTTTGCAAACCCTAAATTTCAATACCGTTTTCATATAAAAAAAGAAAAAATGAAAAATAAATTTTACTTTATTCCCCTCCTCCCAAACGGTTGACCTGGATCCGTGCCTGTTTTAGCTATTATGGGTTAACATGAGGAGCGATTTGAAATTGGTGGATTTCGAGGAAATTTAGCACTTCTCTAATACTTCATTTCAGATTGTTTCTCTACGATTTTTTAATTTAACCCTTTCGGGACTATTGGAATAATATCACAGCAATTTTCAAACTTTAGTATTTTCTTTATTTTCAATGCAATTTCTTATCTAAATGAACTGTTAAGTTAATTATAATATACGAATAAAAACATAACGGTCAGTGTATTCATGCAGCTTGGCAATGAATTTCACATTATTGAAATTTGAGCAGTTTGGAAGACGGCCGCACAGTGGTATAGAAAAAAAAATATAGTGAAATAAATCTGTCTAAACGCTTAATCCAATTTAAATGAAATTTGACATGCGCAAAGAGGAAGTCTTGTCGAATTCAAATTTTTAGCTTCGACCTTATGGACCACCTCGGGTGTGTTAAATTTGAAAACGTTTATATTTCTTCGTTTTAACCACCTTGCTTCAGTTTATTGCTATCAGAGGGTCCAAATATTTCCCAACTTTGACCAGTATGCCAGTAGAGCATCCTGGTGTTCACTTGGTATCGACAAGTGTACAAAGATGATATGCAACAACGCTTTGGACAATTCCACAAAATAAATCCCTAATTACATTTATAGCAAGTAAGAAAGTATGGTCGGTCAAGCCCGACCATATAATACCCTACACTAAGTAAAAGAGCAAAAACATTTTTCTTTTAAAATTTCAATAATTTATATTTTTGAGTGATTTTTGGAAGTGGGCCTTATATGGGGGCTATAACCAATTATGGATCGATCACCACGAAATTAGGTCGTGTGATTTATGTCTATATTAATGTTAACTATGTTGAATTTTGTGTGTATACCAACATTTTTAAGCGATTTATGCACGTTAAAGTGATTTTCGGAAGCGGGTCTATATGGGAGCTATGACTAATTATGGACCGATCGTAACAAAATTTGGTGACATGAATTTTGTGTATATAAAACTAATTTGGAGCGGAATTTGTGGAGACACATATATAAATTAAACATTTATGACCGATAAAGTCCAATTTCGGAAGGACATTTGTATGGGGGCTAGGTGAAATAATGGACCGAATATCTTCAAAATTGCGACCTGCACAAGGTTTACATGGACAGCCAGCCAGCCAACCAGACGGACGGACATCGTTTAATCGACTCAGAATGTGATTCTAAGTCGATCGGTATACATTAAGGTGGGTGTTAGACTAATATATTTGGGCGTTACGAACATCTGCACAAACGCATAATACCCTCCCCACTATGGTGGTGTAGGGTATAAAAAGCTATAAATAATCAAATAAATGTGTGCTTTCATCTAAATTTAATAATATTCTGATGTTTTATGAATTTTTTAATTTCGAGTTACCCATCGAGAACACTGATTGGGATTATATGTCCCAGGATAAAAGGACGATTACAGGATTTCAGAGTATGCAACATAAAATTGTTTCCACATCTTTTGGAAAATGCAAAAATTTCTACCATATATATTTTGGTTCTCAAAATAAAACTCTGTCCCGAAAGCATTAAAATTTCTATGATATGTGGAATCTTTAAATGTTATTCGATTTTGTTAAAATTTTCAGCATTTGGTGTTAAGATGACCTTGGAAACATCGTAATTCCAAAAAAGTCCGTAAAGAGTCCCACCCTAATGTATAAGGATATAAACATTCGCAGGACCACATTTGTATGTGTGACTGTATGAATATCTAAATGACTGCAAAAATTGGAGAAACCATTACTACATCGCTCCTTACACACGCACAACATCCATACTGCTACATAAATATGAGTGTGTGTGTGGTGAGCTTATGAATATCATATTCAACTGGGATTCTATTTAATGGGAGCTAAGAGTAAAAACTGCAAAATAAAAAAACAAGAAAGAATCCAAATAAAAGCTATAGTTGCAGTAGTAGGTTTGTTAATTTAATATTATGAGTAAACATTTAATGTCTTTGCCCACTGACCGAGTAATGGAGCAGGAAGAGAGTAAACCTTGTTGGTGTGTTTTTTTATTTTCAATATTATTTTAATGTCATTTTGTTTCGAATTGTATGTGGTGTCAAATGTGTAGTATATGAAATTTTTATTAAATTTTTAGCCACAATTAGTTTAATAAAACACCCTTTTATTGTATGACTTGTGTGGGTGGGTAACTATGTGATCAGATTTCAGCAGAAAATAACTAAACACTTGTTGTTAAAAATTGAGAGATAGTGGAAATAATAGTACAGGGTGGTCCATTTAGAAGTTTCTTTTTAAAAATTTAACTACATTGAATTAAACTGTTGGTATATTATGGCTTCATTAAAAATACCTTATATATCCATTATTTCTGGAACACGATTTAATTCATGCAGCTGCCATTGCTGGCTTACCCTGTCAGTCCAATTTTCCATGACTTTATTGGCAGTTTCTGGTTCTATCTCACGAATGGCAAAGCTTTAAAGGTGTGTATCATTTCATGATTATTCGCATAGTCTTTAACGGCACTCCACAAGAAAATGGTTCAAATAGCATATCCGAGGGGTCAAATCACATCCCTGAGGAAGCCAATTGACATCGTTAGGACGCGATAACACAATTACTGAACATAGAGGGGTAAAAGATCGATTGCTTGATGAGTTACGTTATATTTCATTTCAGTCCATAAAAAGTCCGTAATCAAGGCTATGCCGCGGCATGCCATTCACTGAAATGGCTTACTGGAGAAAGTTGTAAACTTTTGGCCAGAGCAGCCATATTCTCGTCGGTACACACCGTATGATGACGAGGACCTTGAGTGTTTTCCACTAGGAAACCTGTCTCAAGAACTTTTTCCACAAATGTGCGTACATCATAAAATTCATTTATTTTCAACAAATGCTCAGCTTGAGCTACACAGCACTCACTTTCGAAATAAGTTTGTAATATATCCCACCGTTGCACAGAGGGTTGAAATGTACCAAAAGTGGCGATTAATTTAAAAGCTGAACTTTATCTGTTCAGTCATATTTGGTATTGGGTTAAAGTGCATTAAATAATACATCACAAACTGCTAAAATTACTTTATTGGCAGTGAGCGGTCAAAGTCAAATAATTTTTACAAATTTTGCGTGCTGTGGTTAAAATTGAAAATTGTGATATTTCGAGAGCGTATATTTTTTGTTAAATCTGTTAAAAGTAGAAATATTAAAATGGAACCATCAACTTCAGGTATTTGAGAACATAAATAAATAATTTTTGTTTAGATAAATGTTTTGAAAATATTTTTTAAGATTTTTTTTTAAGTTCTCCATTATTGGGGTTTTTTTGATATATAGATTGAGTTTAAAAAAAATCAGGGCGAGATCAGGTAAATTCCATTAAATGCTATTAAAATATGAACTTTCAGCTTCTATATACAGAAAAAAAATCGTGCGGGCTTTTTGAGGTTTTTTACTTACTTAAGTTATAGTGAAAGAACTCCTCTTGCTAAAAAACATATTCTGATACAAAATAGGTTAAAACATATTTTTCTTACATTTTTTTTAAAGTTGTGTTTTTAAGTATTTATGATTGTTCATTACAAAAATTTATAATATTGTCTTTTGTGGCTTTTTTTTTAAAAAATTTGTACATTTATAAAATTTTGTGTAAAACAAAAATTGGATTTTAAATTAAATTTATACTAATAAAATACATACAATAAATTTATATTTTGAATTTTTTAATAGCACATTAAGTATGCTTTAATTTTCAATTTTATTCAATAATTTATCGCTTTCCATTCCAAAGTTACAGCATAAATTGTGAAAAAAGGTATTTTTTCCAAAAAACAATAATGCACTTAAAGGGTTAAAAAAAATTTTTTTAACCTTTTTTTTATAAAATGCTGTGTTTTCATGTGCTTATAATAACTCATCAATAAAAAAATATAATATTTTAAAACTACGGCTTCTATGAAGTAATCGCCACTTTGGGTAGCATTCAACCCACTGTGCGTTGTTTAAGCGTAAAGCAGCGACTCATTTTTATCCGTGGATGACACTGACTGATAGTCAATATTTCGAATACATAAAATGTATCAGTGTCAAAAATGGACCACCCTGTACATATACATACATTTATAATTAACACATACTCCCTTATATATAATTACATTTGTATTCTATTTGGTCCTTATAACGCTAATTATGAAATTTTCCAACATTTTCCTATGATTTTATTTTAAAAAAATATTGTCCATATAGTTCTTAGTTTAGATTTTTTTGTTGTTAAATTTCCCTTAATTAGTTTCAGTTTACAACCGAATTTAGCTTTTATCACAAATAAAAAAAAATATTTATTAAATAAAATAAAATTTTATGTTTATGTAACTTTTTGCGGTTTTCTAGCTTAATTTAATAAATTTTCCGGAAATAGTTTTCTATAGAGAGTTTGGCTAATAAAGTACTACTAAATTTTTATGGTGCCATTATTGTTTGTAAATGTTGGTAATTGAAAGATTTAATGGTGAAGAAAAATAATATTAATACAATATTTGATAGCATTAATGTTTATACTGGGAATACAAATTTAGCTGAAGTGGCAAATATATATTTAGTTGTGATAAATAAAAGGCTTTGGGTTGTAAAGTTCTTTCAGAATAACTTGTAAATACTCTCTCAATATACTAAGAGACAATTCGGTAACGATTTGAATAAATGTTCTATCATGAAGAGATTTGATTAGAATGCCCTATGGTTTAAATTCCAAGTCCAAAAAAATATTTTCGTTGGGATCGACGCCACTTCGTCTGAATGCAGCCATACATCTTCAGGATGGAATGAGGTGGGGTTGACCGAACATGCAAAAAGGTGAAACGTATCACAAGGACTTTCACCGCAGACTGTGTATATATTGATAACGACACTATCTATGCGGTACCAGTACACTCAGAGAAAAAATATAGTTGTGCATGTTTACTGTAACCATTTTATTATTGTTACCAGTTTTTTAACAATATTATAGTCACAGTAACCATTTACATGATCGTGGTAACCATAATATATTTAATTTACGATTCACATGATTGTACCAACCATATATATGGTTGCAGTAAACAAGTATATGTTTGTGACAGCCATTTATATGATGAAGGACTTACCATATTATGTTGCTCTCGGCTTATGGTTATCATAATCTGAGAACAACATATTATGATAAAATTATTCATCATAAATTTGGTTTCCACAGACATATACTTGTTTACTGTAACCATATATACATTACTCAGGGCGAGTCCAAGTCGTTTATGTAGCAGTTTAGGTGTTTCCTCCGATGGGATCAAAAAAAGAAATGGCATGAAATCATGTTGTTGGTGTGTTTTGAAGAAATCTATAAGCAGCGATAAACATTCCTAAGGGCTGCCATTCCTTTTGGCAGATTTTTATATTTCTTCACTGGGTATCATTCGCTAGAGTCTCATAATTGGAAACTAACCAGTCAATTGATTTATATTTTATTCATAACACAATTGCTGCTGGAAAATCCTTTGTGTACCTTGTTTATCCTACGCAGTTAATACTAGATTGCGGTGCCATATGCTAAAGCAGTGAAGAAGCTGTCGAACGTTGCACCCAAAATTTTCACAAGATTCATTGTAGCTCGTCGCCATAATCGTTCAATCGTCCATGTACGAAATCACTTCGAAAATGTCGAATTTTGTGACAACAAGGCGTCATATGTGGGAAGTTTTGCTTTACTTCATTAATTTGAAAAAGTGCCGCTGAAGCACACTCATTGCTCACCAAAGCTGATGGTGAATGTGTTCCATCGGTTTCAACGTACGAGAGATGGTTTGTGCGGTTCAGAAGTGGTGATTATGACACGAAAGACAAAGATCGCCCTCCCAGGACAGCCAAAAAAGTGGGAAGACTCCATGAAGATTTCCATGATTTTGTTGTCAAACTCAACAAAATCAGGGAAATTGGCTACCGTACGAATTGAAGCCAAGAGACCTTGTATGATGAAAATATTTTTTGCGATGAAAAATGGATCCATTACAATAACTCGAAGCGTAAGAGATCTCACGTGAAGCCCGGACAACCAGCCGAATATTTGGTGGGACCTCTGTATTTGGTGGGTCCTATATATTATGAGCTGCTGAATTCTGAAATTCGACATTTTTAAGCTGGTTCAAATCTTGTGAACATTGAGTGGCTATTTATTAATTCAGATAATGCTGTGATGGTGATAAGAGGTGTTGTGTTGGTGTGGGAAGGCGAAAAACATCGAATGTATTTGCGACTGGAGATAGCGGAAAGATCAGTACTCTCTATTGGGATCAATTGATTAATTTACCAGAAATTAGGCTCTTGACGGAAAGGTTTGTAATAAACTTATTTCTCGGGTCATAAATTTTTCTCAGCTTGAAAATTCTATCCAGACCAATGTTTTAGAAGGTTACGCAGTTTTGATGCGACTTTTTCATACTTCTATATAGGGTTAGAGGATCCTGACTACAGACCAGAACTTGCTTACTCTTATGCTCAATTTAGAGTACTTCACATTATCAGTTCATCGTTACCGCTTATAATCGTTTCCAGGTTCAGCTGAGAAATCCGAGGTTACTAGGGTCCGTACTGCGGATGTTGTTACGCTCACATGCTAATGCTGCTAGCTCTGTTGAGATATGGGGATGTATAATAGGAATTCGTGGAGCCGGAATAAAGCGGCTGCTGCTGTTGAAGTCTCTGGTCGATCCAGGAATATGACTGAGAAGATGTGGCCTAATCTGAGCTAATCTAGATCTTGTAATATCTGGCAAGCTGGTGCAAACACCCGTAATCCTGGTTGGAACATCATCGTTCTGACAACGTAGCACCATCGTGGGATTGACGTTGTGACTGATGAAGTTGCTATGACTGCTGTTGATTTCGTTGGCGGAGTTTTATACGATGTCTATAACTAGCTGGATATTATATTATGGCAGCAATGCGCAACATGGTTTACCAACTATTCCTTTTCATGTTTCGAGCTCGAGGAGTTTCTAAGATAGAATCATCCCAAACAAGTATTTCACCTTACCGGAGTATACATATGGTGGGAGCATTTCTAGCTCTCCGTGCTGAACCATAGTTGGTTCGAAGTTATTATTTCCAATCACTATTCATTAGCCAACCGAGAGCCGATTTGTCAGAATTGTTTCTATTAGCCAAATTAAACATAGATTGCCTATTGGGAACTGGAGAATTCATATCAATTGTATCTAATTGTTTGTAGATCAGGAAACATAGTCCCAATAACATATCGGAAAACCCCAAAGACACAAGGCTGCTCTGGGGTAAAGTATATTTCAAAGGAAGTTGACAATTGAAGAACATGGGATGCACTTAGTATACCTGGGATGAAAACAAAAACTGCATCTGAAATTATTATAAGAAAATTCTTATTTGCAAACATTTTATAAATCTTAATCGTTTTGAACTATGTGTAGGTGTAAAGGGGTCAAACAGCCCATATTTAGCCATTAGTATCCCATTTGTAACTACGTTCTCGCCTCCAGAAAGTTTACTCCGTCTTATTCTAATGCTTAACACTCCATTTCGTTTTTAATTAATCACTACTCTCTACATTTAGTAGTAAATACATAAAACTTTATTTAATATCAAAAATGTCTTTGTAATTTGTAGTGGATATGTATTCAAAGGATGCAAGGCAAAAAGAACAGAAAACGAAGAAAACTTCTTGGACAAACTATTTTACCTTCATGTTTTCACTTAAACTTAAACATTGTTCCGTTGATTTAAACTTTCTGCAGAAATTCTAATTAATTTAAGAAAGCAATTCTCTGGCAATAGTATGAATAGTTTTTTTTCTTCTTATTTCTTTTAAAAATTTCTGTTCAACAAACTAAGTAGGTCTTTCATTCTTTCACCCACTGTGCTGGATGCATGCAGTAAACTAGCTGGATACTGCTACTGGGTGCCTGTACATTTGTTATTGCAAAAGAAGATGCTGCCTAGAGAGGGCATGGTGCTGTTGAACGGCACAGTTAAATCAGTTTGAATGCGATTACATGCAATTAAAAGTAGTACCCTTTATACGAGTATTTACAACAAAACAAATACAAGAATACAATGGAAATAACAAGGAATAATACTATAAAAATGCACTCACATTCAGATTCTATATCAACAACTTCATTGTATTTATCATCATCTTACAGATACATTTGTACTCACCCATACACAAACATGTTGATTGTTGTAAGTATGTATGTATTGCATACAATACAGGAATTAAATAAAATAAAATTGTCAACTAAAAACTTAACAAGACATTCATTCATTCTTTCTACTGCCTCCATTTATTTACCAGCTTTAAGCTTATGTATTGCAATCTTTATTTTTCTTCATTTATTCTGTAACTCATACTTGCCGGCACCAATCCAGCCCCGTTCACTTTCAAACGAAACAGAAAGTATTGCAGAAACAATTTAATTAAAAAGTTGCATTTAGTTTAAAAGGACTTGTTCGGAAAGGACAACAATACAATAACAACCCTGCCAGGATTTTTCGAAAGTGGAGGTGGAATCTGATGGTTAATGTAAATGGAGATGGGGTTAAGGGATTGTTAAGTTTATAGGTATTATTGTAAATAGTATTGTTAAAATTGTAAATAAAAATAAATTTGTGTATTGAGCTGCAAAGGGTGATACGTTCCTTGAGTGTCGTTTAAATGAACTTTTTGAAAAAATTAAAGAATTTCAATACAATGGAAATCAAATATTTCCAAATAATAAACAAAAAACTTAAGAAATTTGTATTCTTTTAGTATTTCATTAACATATTGTTACGAATTTGCATTAACGGTTTAAATTTAATGACTGCCTGCAACATTCATCATGTTTATAAACCTGTTCATTAGTAGAAGCTTCAACTTATCAACAATGTTGATAGCACGCAGTTGTTGGCATTGTTGACAACACGAAATGTTTCTGCTGCTAACATTAACATTGAAAGCTCCAGAATTCGCATGTTCTAGTTTTGTCCGTTAAGAACAATCATGATGCTACTCGAAAGATGGCGCTGTGTATAAATAGTGGCAGAGGATGCAGTCATTAGTGAGTTAATAATTGGACAGGTTATAGTTAACATCAACTGTCTTGTACATTATAAAATGTAATTTAAGTGTATGTATTATTGTGCATTATAAACGTGCGTGTGAATAAATAAAGAGTTGTTACAAATTTTAAACTACTAAACTGCTTATATTTCCAATCAAAATAAACCGGTTTTTTTAAAGAAAATAAACCACCATTTAAAAGGTAAAATCGTAACAGTATACTTTTATTTACTTTTATATTGGGAGCATGACTTAAAAATGAGAAATTTTTTAAAATTTTTATCTTTTATTTTGAAACATTTGTACAATATAAACTTAGTTAAAGTATTATCCATTGCTAGTATGACCTTTTCCCATCTTCTTGGCAACATATGGATTTAGAGCCAAAAGAAATGCTTATCTTTTGAGGCCAAGAACAAATCAAGCCAATACCGTATAATCTGTTCTAAAGTGCAACGTATTCCAGAGACAGAGTTCTGCTTGGATCGAAACACATACTAGTCTGACGGTGTACGGTCTGAACTATAAAGCTGGTGAGTTAACACTTCACAACCACTTCTTTCTAAATAGTTTTTAACCCTCCGTTAGTCGCAATTATTTTCAATCGAGACTAGTCGCAATGTATCACTTTTTATTTCGAAAACATATAAACAATATTATATTCGAAGTATTTAAAAAATTAATAAAAATAAAATTGCAAAAATAGCTTAAAATTTAGGGTGTTTAAAAAAATTTACAATCAAATTTTTTTTGCCTGTATCAACCAGATCAGTTGCGACTAACGGAGGGTTAAGCGGGATATTAACATTACGGTTTCTGTCTGTCCGCATATTTTGGTCTGGTCAGGTTTTAGCCAGTGTTTAAAAAGCTACGATACTAACAAATTTTTAACTGTTAACTGCTACAACTACTGCTTCAAACAAGTGTATGTAGCGGTAGCAGTAGCATTTGTCTTTTTTCGTTTTCTTGTTTTTTTTAAAACTACTGCTACCTTCAAAATATAAAACTCTTAACAGAGCAGTAGTAATAAAACATGAATTGTAAATGGAGTAGTAGCATAAAAATACAAATCATTGCTACTGCTATATATCGAGTTTTAATTTTTAAGGTAGCAGTAAAGTAGCAGTTGATGCAGCAGTTAAGGTAGCAATAAAAGTAGTCAAAAAAGAAAATCTTCAGTCATAACACCAAAATTGACAGAACTAAACACTGTGTGTGTTTTTTTTTGTTTTGAGAGAGTTTGAAAGAATTATTCGTTTTTATTCGTCTCAGATGTTCGTCTTGCTAACAGAAAGATCGTGTTTTCTGTGTGTATAACAAAAAAGCCGAACTTTTGTTTACAACACGACCAACTTACACAAATATACATTCATAACAACAACACATAATATACTTTTTTGGCTGAAGATTTTTATTTTTGACTTATTTTATTGCTACCTCGACTGCTACTTAACTGCTACCTCAACTGCTACTTCTATTACAACTAAATTTTAAAAGTAGCAGAATTAATAAAAAACTAATGACTGATACATCAAAACTTTTTCTTTTTTAAGGTAGCAATTGAAAATAAATTACTCTGCTACTTTTAAAATTTTCTTTTATTAGTACTACTACAACTACTGCTACCAAAATGTGAAGGTAGCAGTAGCAGTAGTAATTATTGACTCCGAGTTTTTATTAATTTTTTAACTAGACTACTTGTGTTTTTTCGTTGCCACTGCTACTTGTAGTCTAGTTTTTTAAACACTGGTTTTAGCAGCTCATTATAGATAGGACACTTTTGGTCCCACCAAATACAGAGAACTACTTTAGCGCTATGGATATTTGGCTTTGGTGTCAATTATTCCGTTTGGCCGGATTTCACGGGTTATTGTAGTGGTTCGGTGCAAAATTGATTTTCTTTTATAGCGTTTAAGAAGCATTTCAGATACACAAAATCGTTATCCAATTTCCCTGCTTTTGGATAAATCCAGCTGCTAGCAAACGCTTTAAAATTGCTGCTTGAGTAGCTCCCAATTTTGCTGAGTTGTTGTTGAGTTTTACAACAATCTTCATGTAGTAGTGCCATCAATTCTTGGTCTTCAAACTGATTTGGCTGGCCTTAACAATGTTTTTCTTCGTGTCAAAATCACCACTTCTGAACCGCACAGACAATCTCTCGCACATTCAAACCTATGGAACACAATCGTTGTGCTTTTTGCGGCAGTTTTTTTTCGAATTAAAGAAGCAAAGCAAAAAAAAAATTTTAACAAGAAATATTTTTACTACCTTTTTCAAAAAGTTAGTTCTTTACTACTATTTTAAAAAGTAAAAGTTGTACTGCGTTTTTTTAAATTAGTGTTTTAAGTATTTTTTTAAAAAGTATTAGTTTAGTTAATCTTTAATACCTTTTTTAGAGAATAAGAGAGTACTATTTTTACCCCTTTTTGTAAAACCTAGTATCAATACTACTCTCTTATTCTCCAAAAAAAAGTAATAAAAAGTACTTAAAATACTACTTTTTAAAAAAGTACTTAAAATACTACTTTTTAAAAAAGTACTTAATATACTACTTTTTAGAAAAGTACTAAAAATAATACTTTTTAAAAAAGTACTAAAAATACTACTCTTTAAAAAAGTACTTAAAATATTACTTTTTAAAAAATTACTTAAAATACTACTTAGTATTTTTACATACTGTCTTAAAAGTTAGTATTTTAAGCACTTATTTAAAAAGTATTATTTTTAGTACTTTTCTAAAAAGTAGTATTTTAATTACTTTTTTAAAAATAGTACTCTTTTATTCTCTAGAAAAACGTAGTTACTTAAAATACTACTTTTTAAAAATTAGTATTTTAAGTACCTTTTTTAAAATTAGTACATATTTTAAGCACTTTTTTAAAAAGAATTTTTTTTAAAAAAGCAGTATTTTAAGTACTTTTTTAAAAAGTACTAGTTTAAGTACTTTTCTAAAAAGTAGTATTTTAAGTACTTTTTACCAATTTTAAGTTAGTAAAGACTACTTTAAAAAAAGTGCTTAAAATACAACTTTTTAAAAAGTGGTATTTTGAGTTACTACGTTTTTCTAGAGAATAAAAGAGTAGTATTTTGAAGTACATATTTTTTTAAAAAGTAGTGTTTTTAGCACTTTTTTAGAAAGTATTATTTTAAGTACTTTTTTAAAAAGTAATACAAGTGATTAAAACAAGCAATCGCATTCAAAAGATACGCCATCTATTGTAAATCCTACATTTTTAAGTCATACACCCAATAATTATCTTAATGCCTTAACGATTCGTTCATACATCATTTTGCAATCAGACCAGTAGTTTAGAAGATTCAGATTGATTACCACTTTCCTTCCAATTGTTCCAGATTTGAACGGATTTATGAAGGTTGTTGGGACCAGCATATGCTAGGAGACTATAGTTTGGGTGTCTTGAGAGAGGCTAATGAAGATATTTATACGAACTGAATTAGCACTGTTAATTTTTAATTGTTTGTTGCAATTATATAATATTATTTTCTTTCGTAATAAATATCTCAAAAGTTTGACGTCCTGGATTTTTGCGCTGCTTTAAAACTATTCACTCAATATGCCTAACCCTTTCTACGATTTGTATTTACCTATTTTAAAAATTTGCAAGAATTGTAATGACATTCTTTACATTTTTTTATTAATTTGGCAGGGTTTAAGGATATCTATATTATTTTTATTTTTTGTATGAATTTCAATGAATATTTTAACAAAAATGTTGACCTTTTATTTTCTTTTGTTAAAATAAGTTTATTTAATTAAATAATTTGCATTATCAATATTGAACATTTTCATACAATAGACTTAAGACTGCAAACATACTTACAATTTTATATTAACATACATTTAGGCAAAAACACTCATACTTATATACTCACATATTACATACACACACTTATATACATATTAAGTTGAAAATTTGTTAATTAGCTATGATATCATTGATAAATTAGACAATTGTCCACTTAAGTGGTGGTGAAGTAATAAATTGCTTTAGTTGCAAGTTGTGAATGTGAATATTCTTCAACATAAATATTTTATTTAATTGATTGACTGACTGGAAGAACAGTGGTTATGGCAGGCAAATAGATGGTGTGTGAGTGATATTATATTTGTATACATTATGAAATAATGAATAATTTATGACTAGTTTTTGAAACAAGCAAATAATTTAGCTTTTGGCAAAGTCATAAATGGCTACGAATATTTTTGAAATAAAATAATTGTCTAGCACTACATAAGTTGTTGTATTATAATGAATGTTTTGTACTCTAAAAGCTAATATTAGGAACAATTAATGATAGAAAAAATTAATAACAAATAACTGAACTTACATATGGACATTTCCACAGAAAGATGCCGAAAATTATAATCTTAATAAACAAATGATTTTGCTAATGAAAATTAAAAATGTTGAAAACTGTTGTCCTGAAAACTGAAAGCTTATCAATTTAGTGCTTTTTACTAAAACAAATAGCTACTGCCTGTAGTAATCGCATTAAAAATTTAATTTTTTCAAAGTGTGTCACGTTCTCTATCGCACACAGTGGTTTACTAGAAATATTTTGGATTGAATTGTATTTACATGAGTTCGTTGTTGAAATGTGGGGCGACACCAACAATTGCTCACCTCGGTACTAAAGATTAAAACAAAATCTTCAAAAATTCAGAATGGTTAAAAATTTTTTGCGGTTATTGTTTTTCATAACTTATATGCCATTTTGAAGGCTTCATATCTGTCATTTATTCTCAATTAGTTATTGAACATTATAATGTAAACAACAAAGTTTTATTTCTTCGAAAATATCGAATCTTAAGTAGAAATTTATAACCGATTATGGCCAATAGGGCTAGGTTGTTGAAAATAAATAAATATAAATTTTGTACCTTTGTTGGTACAATAATATTCGAGAAGTTTTGCTTTACTTCCTTAATTTGAAAAAAGTGCCACCTAAGCACACCGATTAAACACCAAAGCTTATGATAAATGTGTTTCATCGGTTTCAACATACTAGAGATGGTTTGTGCGGTACATAAGTGGTGATTTTGATGGCTGGCCTGCCCACCAATAATTGTAGGCATTACTCCATGACTCAAGCTCAACAAGAGCTTGCAAAATCATTGGAGCTACTCACGCAGTAAATTCAAAACGTTAGCGAGCAGCAGAATTCATTCAAAAACAGGAAATTGGGTACCATTCTTATTGAAGCCGAGAGACCTTGAAAGACGATTTTGAATGTCCGAAATTAAGAAAATCATTTTTGCACCGAATCATTACTTGCGATGAAAATTGTATCCATTACAATAACCCGAAGCGTAAGATATCGTATTTGAAGCCCGGCCAACCGAGGTAATTCTCTGTATTTAGTGGCAGCAAAAGGGTCCTATCTATTATGAGCTACTGAAATCTGACCAAACCATCACAAGGAACCATAACCGAATGCAAATGATTCGTTCGCAACGAGCACAAAAAGACTTGTATTTTAATTTTCAAAGTCTGTCACGTTCGCTATCGTACAGTTGGTTTATTGGAAATATTTGAGTTAAATTATATATTTTGTAGTTGAATGGGGCTAATAGGGGATCCCTAAAATTGTTCACCTCTGGCCTACAAGATTTTTGATTTTCAGATTAACAATTACCATAAAAATCTTAAATTTCATGATTTAGTGATTTTTCGTGAAGAAAAATTTATAATTCAAATTAGTGTAAACTTCAAACGGATAGAGATATCATAGTGAAATTTGAAACTTATATAAATCGAAGAGTTAATAACTTTTACCTTTGTTTTTAATTAAATACCGAATTTCATTTCAAACGCAAATCCGAAAATCCAAAAAAGAAGTTTTGATCCAAAATGATTTACCAAAGGGCTTATTTAAATAGTTAAATTTAATTATTAAAGCACTATATTAAAAGAATGTCGAACTAATAAATAAATTATAAATTCAAATTTTTTGTTGAAATTACTTGAACGAATCCGTATTGCAATCTCGACAGGAATATACGATCCTTTTTAAATGTCGCGTGCTAAACAAAAACGAATGCATATATTTCAACATGAAAATCATGACAACAGAAAGTGACATTATTAAAATTAGTATTATTTTAGAATGATTTTTACTTATATTTTTCTATAAAGTATCAAATATTTAGTTGATTTTTATTCATTATATTTCCTTTAGCTTTAGTTTGATTTAGAATTTCTTTAGCTGAAACTTTTCTTATATTCGTCTAAAATTAAGTGCAACTGGAATGTAGACAATTGGCAACAATATGCATTAAAGAGTTAAAGAGTTTTGCTTTAAAGGCGTATAAATGTCGCCGTGGACCGTGGAAATAACCATACTTGTACATAAGTATATTTAATTTTCTTAAACCACTGCACGGTGGTTAATTCGGGCCAAACTTTTTTTTCTGTTTTTTTTATAAAATTTTGATGGTAAATTTTTTTTAACACTTCAGAATATAAAGTATCATTATTATTTTGGCTATAAAGTAACGATGTGGCCATTTATAGTGCTGTAAAGTCAAAGGTTTTTTCTTGTCATTTTAATATTATAAAAATGTGATTTTTTTACTTTTGAATCGAAGTATCCTGTGTTTTTTTAAAAGTTTTATTTTTGCAAATTAGCACATTTTTTTATAAAACAAATTAAATGGGGCTATTAGAGGTTAAGTGTAAATTACATCTAATAGTATAAAGTATCAAGAGTAAGTACTATAAATTTCAGTTGCAATTATCTGCCATTCCAATATCGATCGATCGGTTGTGTTAATCTTAATACAAATACAAAATTTAAAACATTTTTATGAAGAAATAAGTTATGTATTTTTGGCCGGAATTGACCACCGTGCAACGTTTTATATTTTATGCTGCATAGTTATTTAATAAAATTCCTAAAAATGTCTTTTCTGAATGTCACTTTAATTTAAATCTTCATGTGTGATCTAATATTTAATAATTAAGAACTCAACAAATAAACTGGGTCTCATTTTAATTAAAAATTATTTGTTTTAAATATATGACAACATAACAAAACAACAACATTGGCAATAATTAACACTGAATTTTTCATAATTAAAGCCACAATTAAATATTATTCTTTAAAAAACAAATTTATTATTTATTAGCTGAAACGAATTAAAACCAAATTTATGTATGTTTTCGTTTTTAAAATTTCAAATTTATTTTTATTTTTTTCTATTATTAAGTGCGGGTGTTCAAATTAAACATTTTATGTGCGTTTTTTTGTTTTACACATTGTTATTTCGTTTTTTTAATTGGCGGCACACTTTTTCATTAAACACATACAATTTTTGGTTAAATGAATGGTGAATGAATTTCAGTTTTCAATTGAAATGAGTTGAAAAATGAAAACAGCCAACATGATTTCGATTAATTTATGTTAATTGTTGCTAAATTGTTTTGAAAACTTCAATTAAATCAGCGGCGCGGCAACCCGGCATATTTTTTCAAACAATAACAACAATTTAAAGCAAAGGCGCGCAGCGCACACCAGACAGTACAGATGGGCAGAGAAAAACAGGCCTGCATTTGAAATTTCAAATAGACAGTTAAATTGTGAATTTAAATCAATTGTTGGTGTTGTTGTCATCATCGTAAATGTACAGCAAAAACAACATAAGAGTCAGCACAAAATAACATTAATTATGTAGTAAAAATTGCAAGTGTATGGAAAACAAGTAAAAGTTTTATATATAAGGCTATGCCGAATCTTTTATACCCACCACCAATATAATAAGGTCACCCATACAATAAGGTCAACCATAAATTTCTTTTTTGCCACGCCTATAAATACCGCTCTTGGTTTTTGTTTGTTTTTTATATATTACGCCACCATTTTAGGTCCGATCGTAACATACCATCAGTGCTTGCGGCAGCTACATTTCACTCTTAGACGATTTTTTAATTCGACGTCATATTCTATGCGCGACTTCTGATATTCATGTCAAGTGAACCAACTTTTGATATCGATGTCTTCCGATCGTGATGAAATCAGCACCCAGGTTTACTATTGGATAGTAATTCAGACACAATTTTTCAAAAAGATCAGTCGGGAACTCTTGGACATTTTGGCCAAGCAAGTGTTTTTCTCATCCATGTAACTTATCACCAGGGAAACCGGAAATATGCTCTAAAAAAAGCGTTTTAGGCGCTTTAAATATGCAGTAAAAACTTTAAAATATGCTCTCAAAATTTAAAAAATATGCTCTTAAAAAAACAAACTTTTACATAATTTTTAAACAAAAAAAAATTAACTTAAATTTTCAAATAAAAATCGTTGTCTATTGGATCTGAAAACATTTTTATACATAGAAAATGATCTTTCGACATCAACTGATGTTACAGGAGCAAATTTAAAAGGCAATATTTCTTTAACACTTAGAACGGTTAAGTTTGAATTAGAACTAAAATTTGATATAGATGGAGCTATTATTAAAATAGTGCTTATTTTATATTAAAACAAGTAAGAGAGCTATATTCGGCTATGCCGAATCTTATATACCCTTCACCTAAATATACTTCAAAATAAAAATTTTAAATATTTTTAGGTGAACAAAAATTTGTTTCAGTTTTTTAATTTTTTGGAAAAAATTTTTTTTTTTAAGGTGAACATTTTTTTCAGTTTTTTCATTTTTTGGATAAAAAAATTTTTCGAATTGTTATTTTAAATTTACAAAAAAAAAATTCTGTTTTTTAAATTTTTTTTTTTTTTTGAAAAGCCATCTGTTTTTCAATTTTGAATTTTAAACAAAGGAAGTAAAAACCTGTAACACAACGGCGAAAAATATGTAATACAAAATTAGTTTTTGTTAAACTCAAAATATGCTATTAAACAGTAAAATATGCTCTAAAAACGCAAAATAAGACATAAATATGCTCTTAAAACAAATATATGCAAAAATATGTATTTAAGGGTAAAATATGCAAAAATATGCACTAACAAATCGATGCCAAAATTCTTAAATAGTTTTGAAACGTGTAAATATCTTATCCATGTGCTCATTAGACTCACCAGAAAAAACATGCATTTGCATATTTTGGTTTCCCTGCTTATCACCTATTTTTCTTACCAAAATGAGTTCCAAATAGTTTAGATATCTATTTCTTCAATCTTCCGAAAAAAAATTTAAAAAAAAAATAAAATATGTTAGACATTTTTTTTCCGAAATCAAAAACTTTTTTGAAGTTTTTTTTTCAAAATGGCCCTTTTTTTTATCAAAATAAAGCTTAGTTATTTTCTTTGAAGATCTATTTGGTCGCTTAGTGGGATGCGAGTTGGATATCTATCAAAATAAATATTTTGTAATTCAAGACATAATTTTTTTTACTTTTAAGCATACAATCTTCTTGGAATAGTGCCTCCTATTCTTGTTCCACAAACCGCTTTTAAAAGATACGCTATCTATAGTAACTCCCGCATTGTTATGTCACACACCCAGTATATTTCAAACTTTATTAAAAGTTTTTTTATTTTATATAAATTGAGCCAAATTAAAAATTTACTTTTCAAATTTCAAGTTTTTGAAAATTTAAGATTTTTTTTTCACCAAAAATGCAAAACAACGTATAATCAATAAATTCGAAATTGACTTTGTTATTGTTTACGATTCACTACATCATATAACATATGAGGAGCCGCATAACAAAAGGTACGCATTTAAAATTTTTGGAAAATTGAATTTTATTTATTTCGCACTCTTAAAAAACTGCATGATCCTGAAAATGGTAACATATATTTGTTTACTGTAACCATATATATGGTTGCTACAATCATGTGAATCTTAAATTAACCATATTATGGTTACCACAATAATGTAAATGGTTACTGTGACCATAATAAAGTTAAAAAACTTGTAACAATATTGAAATGGTTACAGTAATCATGTCCAACTATACTTTTTCTCTGCGTGTACCATAAGTCACCACATTATATTTTAAGGATATTTGATATGACACCATTTTTATATCGGAAAAATAACCTTTTGTTAAAAAATAAAGTAAAAGTTTAGTTAGTTAAAATAAGTAGTTGCTAGTACACTAATACCCCGATTTGCGTCGGTTTCGAAGTTGGGTCTTTTAAAATTTCTGTAATTTTTTGTTTCAGTTTGCGTCGCATGGCTTCGAAGTTTCGTCGTTAGTACTTCGATTTGCGTCGTTAATATGAAAATGTTTGTATTTCAATATCTCCAATATCTCCAGCATTCTAAATATCTATGCAATTTTGTAAAATACGTGCTTTCGACCAATTTTTATACCCTTCACCTTCATGAGAAGGGTATATATAAGTTTGTCATTCCGTATGTAATTTCCACAATATAATTTTCCGACCCTATAAAGCAGGGACATAACTGTTATAACCAATATTGGAAAAAATCCTGAAATAATTGTTTATCAAGAATTTTTGAAAAATGGTCCCTGAATAACAGTTAAAAATAACCAATATTATTTTGGTCTTTGGTAACCATTATAAACGATTTTTATTTTATATGGTCTTCAATAACCATTATGAAAGATTTTTATTTTTTTAGGTCTTTAATAACCATTATAAAATATTTTTATTTTTTTAGGTCTTCAATAACCATTATAAAATATTTTTATTTTTTTAGGTCTTTGATAACTATTATTAAAGATTTTTATTTTTTTTGGTCTTCCGTAAACATTTTGAGTACCGACAAAGTTTTTTGGTCGCATGGACCTGGTTTTCTTGTATTTTAAAATAGACAGAGAAATATAAATTGGTTCAGAATTTCATAAGAATTAAGAATATTTATGATTATAAACAGTTTTCTTTTAAAATGTGCAATATGTGGGAGCTATGACTAATTATGGACCAATCGGCATAAAATTAAGTGACATGTCTTCTATATATATGAAAGTTATTTGTGCTAAATTTTATTTGAATACCAACTTTTTTAAGAAATCTATACTCGTTAAAATGCTTTTCGGAAGTGGGCCTTTTATGGGAGCTATGACTAATTATGGACCAATCGTCACAAAATTTAGTAGTGAGAGTTCGGCTTATATAAAACTTATTTGTGCTGAATTTGGTTTGGATATCTATATAACTAAGATATTTATGAGGGATTATCTATTTTCAGATAGGACAATCGTTTGGGGGCTAGGAGAAATAATAGACGGATTCTAACCAAATTAAATAGACTTCGTCCTTGGGGCACTATACGCTATATCACTATGGTGGTGTAGGGTATAAATATTTGTAATGGCTGTAGTCTATCGAAGACCAAAAAAATAAATTTTTTTTATAATGGTTATCAAAGACCAAAAAAATAAAAATCATTCATAATGGTTATTGAAGACCAAAAAAAATAAAAATCTTTCATAATGGTTATCAGAGACCGAAATAAATAAAAATCTTTCATTATGATTATTGAAGACCAAAAAAAATAAAAATCTTTCATAATGGTTATCAGAGACCTAACAAAATTAAATTTTTTCATAATGGTTATCATAGACTAAAATTTTTTGGAGTTATTTATAATTGTTATTACGGGACCTATTTTTTTGCAGTTATTTTTTCTATAACCAATTGCTTGTTTAAAAAAAAATAACAGTTATTTCGGGTCCCTGCTATAAAGTATAAAAATTTAAAAACAAACAAATTTTTTTTAAAAAACAAGAAAAATTTTTTAATATAAAAATTTTTTTTTTTAATTTCAAAAATTAAAAAAAAACAACTTTGGAAAAAAAAATTAATTTTGTTTACCTAAAAATATTTAAAATTTGTATTTTGAAGTATAATTTGGTGAAGGGTATAGATTATAGCTCTCTAAGTTGTTTATCTATAATTCCTGTCTTAATCAAAGACGAAATTTACCATATTATTTTGATTTGTTGTTTAGTGTTCATTCACAATATCAGGACGATTTTGGAATTTTCATAATACAATGTCTGCAAACCACACTCACACTTTCGATAAGCGGAAGTAGTACGTGTTCATTAGGGTGGCCCTTAATAAACGAAAGTTGGATTTTGGCCCTTCTCACCCCCCAGTTTGGTGAACATTAGTAAAAAAATCATTCTGAAAAAATTTTAGGTAAATCGGTAAATCGACGTGCCGCAACCCTCTGAAGTTTTGAGATGCATTTACAAGGGGAAAAATGAGAGAAATTCCAAATATTGAAAAATTTGACCTTTGACCTTCACGATTTAAGGGTTAGCGTTTTCCGATTTTAGTAAAAGTTTCAGAGTATATTTAGAATTATCTGGACTATAATATTCTCAATAGGCTTTACTTAAAATTCATAAGAGTAAGGAAATAGAGCTCATTGACCTAAAAATTTCCAAATAATTGGCTTTTCTCGAAAATTTCAAAATTTAAATCGCAGGTACGGAAAAACTATAAGAGATATTTTCATAATTTTTTCACATTTTTATTCATTATTGTGTTGACAATAAATCCCAATGAGATTATCAAAAAATTCTGAAATTTGTTTAACAAAATTTTTAAAAATTTGAAAATGGAGTATTGAAACTGCCGTTAGAAAAATTTTATTTTTTTGTTCATACCTAAAAATAGGTTAACGGTATCCTACGAAGACAAAAACTCATATACAAGTAAATATGGATATATTTTAAGTAAAAATTAGCTTTTATTTTAATATTTATCAAAATATGTTAATTTTGTACCTAAATTTCTTGTTCTAGTTGCCTGAGAAACGTTAATGGCCTGGCGAATTTTTAATAACTTTAAAATTTTTTAACCAATTTCTGTTTTTTATGTCTCATTAGAACTACAATTATGTACACATTTCTATTCTTTTAAATTAAATTGCAAAAGTGACTTTAATGGCAAAATTTTTACAAAAACTGAAAAAAATGCATTTTTCTCCTTGTAAATGCATCTCAAAACTTTACGTCTTAACCCCAACCGATTTACCTAAAATTTTTTCAGGATTACTGAGGGCCACCCTAGTGTTTATCGATAAATTTATGAAAATAAAAGATCAAAATGATAACTTTATCCCAATACAAGTCAGTTTTTGAGATTTCTATAAATTAACCCAATGAAATCAACAAAAATTTTAAATATAAGAGATATACTTGCTTGAAATTTTTTTTCTTCTTTTAATGCTATTTAAATGCAGATTTTTTTAGTTTTTTACCAGGAATTCCCGGGATAAAAATTTATGGAAATTTATGGAAAAATACTGGAAATTATTACCCAAACTTCATGTTTATTTTTCTTATCATACAAATTTAAAGCAGTCCAAAGTTTACCAAAGTACTTTTTAGCATTAAATTGTACCAAAATGAAATGCATTCCACAATTGTGCCAATTTCATTTATCACTGACTGGATGCATCAAATATTACTGGGTTCGTTGGTTGTTTGGTTCATTGGCACAAAAAGAGGGTTAGTTTTTTCAGTTTTCTTTTTTACTTGCTGTAGGCTTAAAAGCCACTTACACCATTCCATGGAGCAGTCTGTGCAGCCCAGCTGTATTTTGATTTTTTTTTAAACAGAGAATATATTTTTAAACACAGCTCTATACAAAGAGAATATTTAATTTTGGGAATTTTTAATTAAAAGAGTTTATAATCTGTGTTTTTTTTTCTCTTGAATTTGCAGACATAGTTTCTCTTTATTTTTAGAAACATTTAAGTCTGCAAAGAAGAGCAGTATATGGTTTTAAGAGAGTTCTCTTAAATTTTTATAATTGTTATTAATATTCCTCTCTGCTCTGTTTATAATCAGGTCTGTAAACAAAATAAATATGTCTGTTTTGTTTTTATTGTTGTTTTTTAGGTTAAACATGTCTGTTTGTTGTCTTTTCTTTAAAAAAATATGAAAAAAATTAAATTAAATAAAACACACACATGCACTGAATAACAAATACAAATCATTTATATATAAATGTGTAGATGTATGGACTTGTACTATTATTAGATCTTGTTTGCTGTTGTTGTTGTTGCAGTTTTTTCCTTCATTTATTTATTTATTGATTTTTTATTTTCCAAAATCATTGTTGAACTGACTGACTGTGGCTGGCTGGCTGACTGCCTGAGCCCACCTTTCACTTGGCTGCAGTTTTTCTTTCTAATAAACGTTAGTATGGATGTATGTATGTATGTAGTACATATGTATGTTTGTGTATATTTGCAGCCATAATGATGTGTCTAAATATTTATAAATGTTTTTATTTGTAATTAACATGTTGCAACATGACTGAGTGACTATGTGGTCCTAATCAAAATGTCAAATATAAACTTCATGCTCGCTCATTCATTCCTCAGACAAACAACAACAAACACACTGTTTTCAGTTCTCTCTAGCAGCCCGAACATTTTGTTTGTTTGTACATCACACTTGAAGCTACAACAAGAAATTATTTTCCAGCCCATGATTTTACAACAGTAATTATGATGGCTCATTCATGCTGCATTGGTAGTGACTGAGTGTATTGCAACTAACTGTGTTGTGCTTGTTTGTTTGTTTGTGTACAAGCATTAAGACTGAAAATTTATTATTAAGGGTCATCGTAACCTAAAAACCCACTTTACCTGAGTTTCTTTCTTGCTACTCTTAGCTTGCTTTAGCCAGCCAGCAAATAAATGGTTGGAAGGCATCAAAATCACATCACAGGAAGTAAGAGCAGAAGGGTGTATTTTAATCAAGATGAAAATACATAATTGTTTCATTTTGAAAAAAATATTTATATGAATGAGCTACATATTTCAATTGTGGAATGAAAACGGAATTAGTTTACCACAAATTAACTATAAGTAAAAAGGTTAAAGTCTGCCTAACTGGGCCAACAAACACAGAAAATTTTCATAAAAAACCACTGTTATGTAGCGCTGATGTATTCCAGTCAAGTTTACAAGGGGGAAAATTATATTTTTTTTTAGTTTTTGGAAAAATATTTTATACAGAAGTTCCACTATGGTGGTCCTTAATAAACGAATGTTGGATTTTCGCCATTCTCACCCCCCCCCCCCTCATTTGGTGAACATTAGTAAAAAAAATCATCCTGAAAAATTTTTAGGTAAATCGGTTGGGGTTAAGACGTGCCGCAAAGCCATCTGAAGTTTTGAGATGAATTTACAAGGGGAAAAATTATTTTTTTTCAGTTTTTGTAAAAATTTTGCCACTAAACAATTATATTTGCAATTTAATTTAAAAGAATAGAAATGTGTACGTAATTGTCGTTCTAATGAGATATAAAAAACAGAAATTGGTCAAAAAATGTTAAAGTTATTAAAAATTCGCCAGGCCATTAATGTGTCCAAGGCAACTAGAACAAGAAATGTAGGAACATAATTAACATATTTTTATAAATATTAAAATAAAAGCTCATTTTTACTTAAAATATATCCATATTTACTTGTATATGAGTTTTTGTCTTCGTAGGATACCGTTAGCCTATTCTTAGGTATGAACAAAAAAATAAAATTTTTTTAACGGCAGTTTCAAAACTCCATTTTAAAAATTTTTAAAAATTTTGTTAAACAAATTTCAGAATTGTTTGATAATCTCATTGGGATTTATTGAGAATATAATAGGTAATAAAAAAATGAAAAAATTATGAAAATATCTCTTATAGTTTTTCCGTACCTGCGATTTAAATTTTGTAATTTTCGAGAAAAACCAATTATTTGTCATTTTTTGGCGAATGAGCTTTATTTCCTTACTGTTATGAACTTTAAGTAAAACATATTCAGAATATTATAGTACAGGTAATTATAAATATACTCTGAAAGTTTCATTAAAATTGGGAAACACTAAACCTTAAATCGTGAAGGTCAAATGTTTCAATATTTTAAATGGAGAATTTTTAATAACTTTAACATTTTTTGACAAATTTATGGTTTTTATGTCTCATTAGAACGACAACTACGTACACATTTCTATTCTTTTAAATTAAATTGCAAAAGAAAATTTTTAATGGCAAAATTTTTACAAAAACTGAAAAAATGCATTTTTTTCCATTGTAAATGCATTTCAAAACTTCAGAGGCACGTCTTAACCCCAACCGATTTACCTAAAATTTTTTCAGGATGATTTTTTTACTAATGTTCACCAAACTAGGGGGTGAGAATGGACAAAATCCAACTTTCGTTTATTAAGGGCCACCATAAGTTCCACACATCTTGGCCCCTTTGAAAAATTGGAACAAGTCAAGATCCCAGTAAAAGTTTGTATTTTTATAATCTGTTAATATTCATATTTTCTGTATTGCGAAAGGACTTTTAACTGGGGTGTATCGAAAACCGGCTTCGCTAAAATCACTTTTTCTGTATATCAGAATTATGTAAATAAACCATATTATATATCATATTAAAGATATTTTGAAGCACTATTCAATGATACCCATAATGATCAGATTATTTTCCAAATATATGAGAAATTTACTATTATATATATTGCATTTAAATTCCTATAACTATTAAACTAAGAGAGAGCGTGTTTTGCTTATAATTATGAGAGCTACCAACACCAAACAAATAATTAAAATGCAAGCTGTTATGATGATCTTGATTTATGCCGAAAAAAGTTTTTTTTTTTCATATATTACATGCAAAATTATTCAAAGGCAGCAAGGTTTGTGGAACCTCTGATGAGTAAATAAATCCTTTTTAAATAACTATTTGATATTGGTGAAAACATTAGGACTTGGGGATTGATATTTTAGTAAAATTAAATAATTTTATAAATTTTTGGGACGTAATTTACCTTAAAAACTAAAAAAAAATATAAAATTTTAACGGTTAAATATATTATAACAAAATTTTGAACTAACGTAGATCCAAGTGTCCTTAAATCAACTGCATTACAATTTTTGACCTTTTTTATTTTCAAATACCAAAATTCCTAAAACGGGGGAAATGTGTTTCAAAAACTGAGTTTTTTTTAGAAAAGTGACGTTATTTACCGTGTGCTAGAAAAAACCTTTGTAAGTATCGATCCTTTTTCGAGGATCTAGGCTTTGCGTTTTTAGAATTTTTTACTTAAATTTTTATTTTAAATTAGCTAGGTTTGGATAGGACTGGTGGGGACTAGGTGAGCCAAATTTTACTTTATACGCTTTTGCATTAAGTTCTCTTTTTGGATCATATTAAAAATTTATATATTCCCGAAGAAAATTTGTTTCTACCAAAGAAAAAATGTAGGGAATTTTCTGGAAAAAAACTTAAAAAGTACGGACCATTTTACATGTTCCAACTTTGGTATAGGAACCAGATAATTGTTAGGAAGTTCTTTTTATTTTATATAGAATTTTATCGCCAATATAGCTGATATTTTAAAAATAAATATCGGAGGCCCGTCATATCTAAAATAACATACAAATATCAAGCAACATTTAAAAATTTTTTATCGATAAATTAGATCTTCTCAAGGACAATTTATATTTAAAATTTAGCCTCAGTTTTTTTTTAAAAAAAATTGAGACTCGAGGTGACTAAATTTGAGGGACTAACTAGCCCCCATTAGCGCAAGGAAGCTCAACAAAACGATATCAACTCGAAAGTACCTCAGCTCCACCATGTTACATTTCGTAACAATATCTCTAATAGTTCCCGAGATACTGAATTATTTCAAAAATAAAAACGTTTCTAAACCACTGTGTACCGTTATTTCGAAAAGGTAGGAGGTTGCACATCATAGATTCGCGTAACTCAAAAACAGTTTAGCTTATTGAATAAACTAGAATACCCAAATTCCGCAATAAAATTACCTTTTGGTAAGACTAAAACTTTTTTTTTATCTGCGCAGTCGTTTTAGAATTATAATTTTATTTTTGAAAAAAATATTTTTTAGGAAAATTTCGAAATTTTTGTTTTTTAAAACGGGATCGTACGTGAAGCACGAGCAACCAGCCAAATATTCATGGCGCTAGAGTAGTTATTTGTTTTTGGTGGGAGCAAAAGGGTACTATATATTATGAGCTTCTAAAATCTGACCAGACCATCAAAAAGGGAACCTGTACCAAATGCAACTGATTCGTTTGAAGCGAGCATTGGCCCAGAATATGCGCCCAGACATGAAACCCTAATATTTCATCATGACAACGATCGGCCACATGTTGTAATACATGTTAAAAAGTATTTAGAATCGAGTGGTTGGGAAGTTTTGCTCACCCGCTTTATTGTTCAGACCGTGTGCCATCGATTTCTGGAACACGCTTCACTTTGGAACAGAGTATCCCATATTGGCTTGATTAGTTCTTGGCCTCAAAAGATGAGCAGGAAGATGGGAACATTTCATATCTTACAATGACAAAGATATAAAACAAATGTTTCAAAATAAAAGCTAAAAATTTGACAAAAAAATCCCCAATTTGGATTTTTGATATGTCAGTCATTACCAAACTACTTCTGAGTAGTGAAGACGATATGAAAACTACATTGAAAAGTAAGTTGTTTAGTAATAGCAAGTCATTAACAAGTTTTTTCTTCTAGCTCATCGGCCAAATAGCCGTTAAGAACTTTTTCATGATCAATTAGCTGAATTTCTATACACGATTGGTTGTGGCTGTGTTTGTACAGAACTTTGATTTAAAATTACCCCATAAAAAGAAATCCAATGGTGTTAAATCCCGACCAGGAAATGTCTCTGACAGTAATTCAATTGGTCCATTAGCTTTTTGACATGTGGCTTCGACTTGTTTCAACCAGTAACAGTCAATGCTTGACCAGCCTCCTTTTCGAAGAGTTATAGTTCAATATCTGCATCAAACACTGTGGGTTCTCTGATCTGATTCCTAAAAGCGGTAGTTTGGATGATTAACAAAACCATAACCACATCAGCCTTCAATAATCTAGGCAACGAACTCTCCAGGCTGTGCATGATCATTAGGATTTAGATCTTGTGTCAATTATACTTGGTAGGCATGGGCGCGCTGATCTTTAGTGAGTATGTATATGCTGTAGAGAACTTATTGAAATTTACAATTCTTGTGTACAACATCGATTTGATATGCTTGGACTTTCACCAACACTGCTTCAATATTGAAATTAGAACGGATTTTTCAGCATCACCAATTTCACTCTCTTCATAGTTAAGGGAATTAAAGTAATATTCCGTCCATATTTTATGCGACATTTTTGAACTTTCATTATTTTAAAAATATTATTCAAACAATTAAAAAGCTTTATTCTATTATGCTCCATTTTTAATAATCCTAAACTGTCAGCTGTCAAACTGTTTCTTTATCTGGTTGTCAACACTTTACTGCACAAATAGAGGCGAATTCAAATCTTGCTTCAAGTTTCAAATCTTGCTTCAAGTTTCAAATCTTGCTTCAAGTTTATAGTGCATTTATAGTGATTTAGAGCAGTGTTTGACATAAGGAGAACATCAAACATGGATAATTATACCGAATTATGGACGTTCTTTAACATTCTCTGTAATATGACCAGCAATTTATTGTGATTTGTGTTTCTTAATTGTTAATTTTTATGAACTTCGATTAAGGGTAAACCTTCAAACATTTTTCCAATTTGAGGTTTTTTCTCAAAATTTTTTTCTATAAAAAAACAGCAACATGTGTATATAATTCCATTCGTATTTTTAAACTCCTCTGCCCTCATTTAAACTACATACAATCACACAAAACTATTTTGCTTCATAAAAAGACCCCCTCCTATGGTCATTTAAATTCTATAGAAATGTCTCTCTATTAAATTATATTTAAATACGTTTATTTTATAATTAGAAAAACAAGCTGCTAAATTTAAACAAATTCCAGGCAGGCGTATCTCTTACTAAATGTCATTATTATTATATTTTTTATTAAAAAAAAAATTAAAAATTCCTACACACACGAGTAAAATCATGTGTCAACATTTACTAAATTTAGTAGCGTGTCATGAGAACAAAAAAAAAACACACACACACAGAATACTGAATAATTAATATGTGTAATGCAAAATTATATTTTAATTATTTAAAATATGGCTGAATTAGCAAAAATTTCTGTTAAGGTAAGCAAAACGAATTTATCAAAAAACACAAAACAAGAAAATACATAAATGTAGGTTGGCTGACATCAAGCCTTAACAAAAATTAATAGAAATATTAATTTATAGCAATATTTGGACATAAATATTATTTAAATTGTTTGAAAGAAAAAAAAATAATAAAACAAAATTTAATATTGGTTTGTGGTGATTAATATGGAAATTAATAATATTTAACATAAAAGCAGCCACCAACAAGATTAAATTATTAATATGTAAATATTTAACATATTTGTTTCATTTTCTTAAGCATGTTTTTGTATTACAAATATTTAAGCAAAACATATTATTTTCTTTAGCTGTTAGTAAGTAATTCTACAAAATATATTTAATAAAACCCAGTTTAATCCTTTTGCTTTGTTAATAAATAATTCGTTAAATGAAAATTTTGAAATTTTATTCAAAGAAACCCATGCAAGTAAGTCAGTCAGTCATCAGTCTGTCTGCCAGTCAGATTCAGTCAGTTTCATTACTACAGCAGCAGCAGCAGCACTAACACAGTGTGCATGACATGGCATGAGCTGCACTAAACCAAAATGTAAAATGCCCATAAGCATTTTGAGCAGAAAACTAGATGCAGTAGACTTTTGAAATATCCAAAGAAATCACAGAATAAAACAGATTTACTGGATTTTCATAAAGCAGATGGAGTAACAACCAGAAACAAAAAAAAAATGTTGGTATTAAAATGAAATACAATCAAAAGGAGGAGTGTAACAAAAGTGTAGGTAGAGTTTAGCAGACATACATAAATTTACTATCTAAGGCAAAAAGTATGAATAAACAGACGGACGGACGAACATAAAGGCATACTAACATACTTACTTTTATACTTATATGTAGACTGATATTACAACATCATGTTAACTCATGTTAGGGACTAATTTTAAGAAAAATATTAACATACATAACAATATTTGCAGAAACGAGGGTTGTTTAGGTTCCAGTCTGATACTGTATTCAAAATATCGGATAAGCTAAGGGTATTTGCCAACATAAGATTTGTTCTACATATATAGTTGTATTAATAGTATTTGAGAAATGAATCTATGAAAGAAAACTAAGGGCCTGGCTCACTAAATGCTAACAAACATTTTCTTTCTTATTTTATATTTAAAGCAGAGATCGAAAATAACTCGTCCATATACCAAAAAACCCAAATTGTGATTTATATTTTTGTGATAAAAATAAATCACTGCAAATAACAGTTATAAAATGATTTTTATTTAAATGGTTATTCGTTTTTGTTGTTTTTTAATGGTTTGGTGTGAGATAAACCATTCATTTGTTCTTGTTCTTAATAACTGTTACTTTCTCTTTTATTTACATACAATAACATTTTGTTACGTTTTAACCTTTTTAAAACGTTTGTTTATTTCCTTTAAATAAACCGGAAACTTTTGATTACAAATAAAAGTCACTCAATGTTTTTTTATACACGTTTATAAATTCGCAGAAATACTGACACAGTTTATAATGTACACGAATTCACTTGAAAAACACAGCACTCCGTTGATGTTTATTCGAAAATCGTCTCTGATAAACTCACTAACGACTGTAACCTCTGCCACTATTTATAACACTGCCATCTGCAGTCTAGATTGCCCTTTAACTGTCTAGAGCTTTCTAATCTGTGGTATACTTTCTACAATGTTCTTTAACTGAATATTCGAATTCGAATATACGGTCGCAGCAAACAGCGTTGCCCTACTTACGATCAATGATCAACTGAAAGCTTTTATTCAATGTTAATAATGCCCACAGATATGTTACAGTTTGCTATTACAGCACTGCTATTTGAAAGCATTATGGTACTTTTAAATCAGCCGTTAAAATCGATATATTTGAATTTTAGTACAATTTCGTAACAATATTGTTAGTAATTTTTAACAAATTATCGAAATAATATGATAAGTGTGAAGTAATGAAGGCTGAGTAACAGAAATGAGAATTTTTTTTTGTTTAATTGTTATTAATCTTTTGATAAGTTTTATATATTTAAGCGTTGATTTGCATCAAATGCATTTTTGCGATTTATTTTTCATGTTCGCAAATAAAAGTCACAAGCTGACCTTTACGAAAAAAATAAATTATAAATCACTCATCCTGATTATTTGTGTTTGTTTCTCTCAACCCCAAACCTATAATGTTCTCGAATAAATCACTCTCTCAGTGATATATCACAAAACATTATTTGTAAATGTCTGCGAATGAGAATCTACCATTGAAATGAAAGTGAACCCGTTATTTTCGGTCTCTAATTTAAAGCAATTAAAAAAATTCAAATTTATTTGTTGTTTTCAATATAAAATAAGAAAGAAAATGTTCGTTCGCATTTAGTGAGCCAGGCCCTAAAATAATAGGATCAATTACAATTAAAAAAGCTCTCTGCAATTTATACTAACTAAGATGGACGTTCATTTTTAAAACCAAATATTGTAAACAATAGCAAAGTTAGCTAACGTTAGCGCTTCGGTACCGTTAGCCCTAAAATACCCTTTCAGATCAGCTACAGTTACCGCTAGGTTACCGGTACCGAAATAACTGCAATTACGATATAATACAGACATGTTATATATCAATGGATAGGGAATTTTGTATATTTTTGAAAAATATACATAACTTTTGACAATTAAAAAATTCTTGGAATACTTTTTTAAAAAATATGACATACTCTTTATTGAGTTTTTCCTAATAGGGGGGTCAGACGGCATGTATTGCTTGTGTATTGGGACATGTATTCGATACATTTGGAATTCCATGTGTATGTCAAAATTCACATTATACATACGATTCATAATTTCCACGTTCAAACGTACATATGTAATTGCATGTGACATAACCTCTATTAGTTTATATGTTTGTTGTTTTTAACAATATATTTATTTAAACATTTTTAAATTACAATAAATATATTTAAAGCAATGAAATTTATTTTGTTATGATTTTTCTTTACTATTTTATTTTTTTTTTATTTTGCACTCACACAGTGTTCAAAATACAACACTGTTATACACACGAAAATAGAACATGCTCTAATTGCATGTTCTATTTTACATACACACAGTTTCATATAGATCACACGGTATGTATATGTTTACATATGGAAAAATGTCCCAATACATGGCACAAAACACAAGCAATACATGCCATCTGACCCCCTTTAATATACAAATTTTTCAAATTGATATAAAATTTGTATTTATGAATATTTTTTAATGCAATTTTACACTTATATAGATTTTTTTATTGAAAATGGAAAAATGAAAACAAATTTATGATCAGGAATCCCGCAATTCCCAAAAAAAGTATTGAAAAATCCCAAAAATGGGATTTTTTAGTTTTTTGGCTATCGGAACCCTTTACAAAATAATTAAGAGCATATTTGGCCATCTAAAATTGGTTACTAATTTTGACATCGACTATGGGATTTTTTCCCTAAAGTTGAATTTTACATAAAAAATATGCGTTTTTTTTTTGATGGACCTGGTTCATCTAAAATATTTAATGTAAATTAAGCTTTTCAAAAAGTATAAATTTCTTATAGAAATTTTTTAGATAACTTAAACAGAAAACAAGTACTTGTTTTCTAAAAACTAGCGAAAAATCTTCTTTTTATACCCTTCACGGAATGACAAACATAAGTTTGTCATTCCGTTTGTAATTTCTACATTTTTCATTTCCGACCCTATAAAGTATATATATTCTCCGTCTATCTGTCTGTCGGTCTGTCTGTTGAAATCAATTTTCTGAAGACCCCAGATATCTTCGGGATCCAAATTCTGTCAATAATTCTGTCAGACATGCTTTCGAGAAGTTTGCTATTTAAAATCCATAAATAACGGAGATATGAGCAAAAAACCGGGACAACCTCGACTTTTTACCTATTTTTTATCTATATCTGGATTACTAAGTCATTAATATAGAAAATATGGATATCTAATGATAGATATTTCAAAGTCCATTGCAACGATGTAGATAAGGATATAGTAAGTTGGACCTACAATGGTTCAAAATCGGGAAAAATATTTTTTAACCCGAATTTTTTTTCATCAAAAAATTTTTTTTGTCATACATTTTTTTCTAAAAAAAAATTTTAAAACTACAAAAAAAAAATATTTTTTTTTAAAAATTTGGAAAAAATACTTTTTTTAAAAAAAATTAAAAAACAATTTTGAAAAACAATTAAAAAAAAAATTAAATTTTGTTTACATAAAAAAATTTATTTTAAAGTATAATTTAAAGAATATAGCTCTCTTACTTGTTTAAATTCACATGGATATAACTTTGGTGTCTTTTTGACATATATATTTGTTATTAGACCAATAAAAAAAATGTAGAAAATCCGGAAATATTTGGACCGTCTGTTTTCAAATGCGAATTTATCCTAAGTAATAAGAGATAATTGATAACTATGGGGGGTTTGACTAGGAGATTCTATGTATGGAACACAGATGTAGAAACAGGATCGTTTTAAATTGACCATACTTGAGGTGTCCTATTTTGGGGACCGCTGGCCGCATCCCTGGCGGGCCCTTGCGTCCAAAATTCACAACTTAAACTCGATAATACTTCTTCTTTGTGCATGTCAATTTTCATTCAAATCGGAGGGTTTTTGTAAGTTAAAAATTTATTTTACTCTTCTTTTTTTCTATACCACTAGCTTTTATTTTCAAATATTTGTAAAATATAAAATTATTCAAAGTATAGGCAATTGTTAGCTATGACCTCTTAACATCTTTCTGCCAACATATGGATTCCAATCCAAAAGAACAGTTCATCTGTTGAGAAGAAGAACAAATCAAGACAATATCGGGTACTCTGTTCCAAAGTGAAGCCTATCCAGAGAGAACGTTTAGCATGAATCGAAACAAATAGTAGTCTGGACTATAAGGCGGATGAGGCAAACATCCCTATAACTTATTTCTAAATAGTGATGATCTGGTCAGATTTCAGAATATTTGGCTTTGGTATCACATCGGCTAATTGGCCGGGCTTCACGTACGATCACTTTTCATTGGAAGTAATGATTCGGTGCAAAAATAATTTTTTAAGCATCATTTCGGACATGCAAAATCGTCTAGCAATTTCCCTACTTTTAGATGAATCCCGCTGTTTTCAAACGTTTTGAAATTGCTGATTGATTAGCTCCCAATGAGGTTTATTTGAAGCAAGTCTCTTCGATTCCCTTTTAAAGTTGCTCGTCTATTTACAGTATAAATTTTACACACAGCAAGTCTGTTTTCAATTTTGTATTTCAAAACCTAATAGACGCTATAGTGAAAATGAGAAAACAAAAGAGAATTGAAGAGACTTGCCAGTACAAGCAAGTGTGTACCCCTCTTCTTTCTTCTTGCCTCTCTCTCCTATAAACTCAGACTTGCGGCAAGAAAACTTGCCCTGTGTAAAAGCAGACTAAGAGATAAAAGAACATCACTACAATGGAAACTTTCTACATCAATCATTCTCTGAGGAACAACTGTGGATCAACATATAGGGTCTTGTGAATCGATACATATAATCTACCTTAGCAGTAAACAAGTGTGTTAAAGGTTAGTTAACATTTATGTTGTTAACATTTTCAATTTATCCCTCAATTCGTTACTTAAAATTCAAACAAATTAAGAAAAACTTATAAAACCCACCTCGTTTTTGAAAGCTTTTCGTAATGTAGTGTAGTTCTGTGTAGCAAATGTTGTTTGTCTTATATGTAGAACCTACATAAACGAAATCATGTATTTGAATGTTCCACAGCCCAATATTCGAGTTTAAATGTTTAACATGCCGTATTATTGTTTGTATTTATGAATAAAATTTACATTTGAATTTTTATTAAAACACAACAGCATCAGAAATTACTAAAAAGCGAAGTAGTGAAATGAAAACAACGGCTTAGCGACTGACAACATGGGAGGTGGAGGAGATGCACAAAATCAAGCAAAACCATACTGGAAATTTTTTGGAAATTTAAATTAAATCAAAGCAACATTTTAAGGCAATTATGGTCCCTATGAAATATATGTGTGTATATTTAAAGCCAATTAAGGTTTAATTTTTATAGAGTGGAACAAAATAAATTTTAAACTGTTTTTTAAAAGGGGAGAGACATGGGATTAGAATAATTAGAATATATGAGAATTGTGTTTTCAATAATAAGTGAAAGTTAATTAACTAAATTTCGAGGAGTATTGTTTACAGCAGTGATCAATAATCAGGGGTGACCAGCCACCAGGGGTCGATCTCGATCTACTATTAAGATGTTCAGAACATGAATGAGAGCAAATTAAAAAAATCTTTTAAAGAAACCATGTTAAAGAGTTAAAGCGATAACATTCCGTTAACGTTCGTGTTATATAAAAGTCAATATCCAATCAGCTATGTAATCTAGGCAATATCAGTGCCTACCACTGATTTAAATGATCGCATTATTTTTATATGTATTTAATTTACCCCCAAAGTGTGACATTTAAAACACGCAAAACCATCTTAAAATACATTTCCTTTTGCAACAACCAACCAGTATTTTAGCAATTTTCAAATACCTTGTAATTATTTAACATCACTGTTGATCTCAACAATGATAACAAACTTTAAAGATTTAAATAATTATACCCTTCAGCTTCGTGAGAAGGGTATATATAAGTTTGTCATTCCGTTTGTAATTTCTACATTTTTCATTTCCGACCCTATAAAGTATATATATTCTGGATCCTTATAGATAGCGGAGTCGATTAAGCCATGTCCGTCTGTCTGTCTGTCTGTCTGTCTGTCTGTCTGTCCGTCTGTCTGTCTGTCTGTCTGTCTGTCTGTTGAAATCAATTTTCTGAAGGCCCCAGATATCTCCGGGATCCAAATCTTCAACAATTCTGTCAGACATACTTTCGAGAATTTTGCTATTTAAAATCAGCAAAATCCGTCCATAAATAACGGAGATATGAGCAAAAATCCGAGACAACCTCTGAAAATTTCATCAAAAAACACAATGTATTGCATGCTTTGACAAAAAAACAACAAAACGTATGCTTGGGTGTGCAAGCTTTGTGTATTTTGTTTTTTTTTTGTGTTTTGTTTCTTTTGGCGTTGTTGTTGTTTTTTATACAACTAAACGTTTGTTTGGTTGTGTGTTGGTTTTTTTGATAAAAACTCAACAAATCGTATGTTTGAATGTGCATGCTTTGCGTATTTTGTTTCTTTTGGCGTTGTTGTTGTTTTTTATACAATTAAACGTATGTTTGGATGTGTGTTGGTTTCATTGCCTTGCGTATTTTGTTTTTTCTTTTGGTGTTTTGTTTCGTTTGGCGTTGTTGTTGTTTTTTGTGTTCTTGATAAATTTAGGATGCTGTACGCTGAAAGTGGGCAATGTACATACATATATACTAATTATAAAAAATAATAATGCATCCACAACAAAGGTGAAGGGTATATAAGATTCGGCATAGCCGAATATAGCACTCTTACTTGTTTTTCCTGTTTTTTTTCCAACTCCCATTAATGGACATTCTTTAAAAAACCAAAGGTTTTCATACCTTTGATTTTACATTATAATGTTCTTATTTCAGTTTTGTTTTTTGTATTATTTTGATTCTTTTGAAACCTGCAGCTAAAATCATTCGTTCACATGCATAATGAGCATTTAAAAAAAAAACATCACATTAATAACTCTGCCACTTACAATTATTCGTCATATTCAATTATTTTGATGGCTGTGGCGTAAAGCGTAAAACGATACTGTGACATGCTTTGTTGCTGCTGCTGCTGCCAACAACAACATTTTTTTGATATGTTTGCAATTGTTGCTGCCTTAAAAGACATTTAATGTCCAAACTGTGATGGCTTGGCAGGCTTTCTTTGCTTCCTTTATTATGCATTTTACCAGTAATTTTGTTTTCCTTGTTTTCCGTTTCACTTTTCAACAGTGTGACCATAAATGAAGGGGGGTATAAAACCTCAAATAAAAACTGTTTTTTTCTTTGATGCCATTGATAATTGCATGCAGGTTTTTATGTATGACAATGTGTGCGTTTGCATGTATGGTAAAATAATTTGATCATTTGTCGCCTTAAGGCGCAACTTTCAAGCTTTTTGTCTTGTTTTTTTAAAGCTTTTTGTTCTTGTTTCAAAAATGGTTGTAATTATTTTTTTAAACACCATGATAACTGTTGTGCAAGGGGATGTTTACATATCTATATGGTAAGTACTAAATTGGAAATTGGTACTATTTTGTTAAATGTTTTTATTCCTTTGAAAACCTTTTTTACTTGGTACAGATCACAGTGGAATTAATTTCACAAGTGAAATTTATGAATTCAAAGAATCTGAAATTTTGCTGATTCTTCCTGTTTTGAAATATATCTATGATCACTGCACTACCGACTACTACACTACCGACTACTGCATTACCAAACATGCATGAAAACAACAATACACAGTGGTTTAAAAACTTTTTTTTTTTGGAAATAATTCGGTATCTTGGGAACTATTGGAGATGTTATTACGAAATTTCACATGGTTTGAGCTGAGCTGTTTTCTAGTTGATTTACGTTTGTTTAGCTTCCTATCGCTAATGGGGGCAAGTACGTAGCCTCTCAAAATTGGTCACCTCGGGTCTCAATTTTTTTTAAAAAAATCGCGAAAAATCCATTTATTATCCGAACGAGCTGAAATTTTGAATATATAATAGTCCTACAAAAAATACGCTTTCAATTTTAGGCTGTCTCTATTCGTTGAAGAGATATTCAGGTTTATTGATTTATTTTTTTTAATTTTGCTCGATCTTTTTATGGTTTTTTTTTAGATATGGAGGGCCTACGGAGGGTCGAAATTTATTTTTAAAATATCAGCTATTTTGGCGATAAAATTCTAAATAAAATAAAAACAACTTGCTTCCCTATAAAAAGTTATACGCATCCAAAGTTGGAACTTGTAAAAAGGACCGCATTTTTTACGTTTTTCCCCAAAAAAGGCCATGTATTTTTTCTTTTGTAGAAAAAAAATTTCTTCGGGACTATATATAATTTGTATATGATCCGGAAAGATAACTTAATGCAAAAGCGTGTAAAGAAAAACTTGGCTCACTTAAACGGACACACCACCCCCCCAGTCCTATCCAAACTTGGAAAATTAAAAAAAAAAAATTTCGGTTTGAGTAAAAAATTCTAAAAAGGCAAAGCACCGATCCACGAAAAATCTTCATACTTGTATAACCCCGTATTTTTCTTAAATACGTACTAAGTATTTTTACTATCATGCAGTAAATAACTTCACAGTAGGCACTTTTCTAAAAAAAATCAGTTTTTGGAACACGTTTTAGGAATTTCAGTATTTGAAAATAAAAAATTTCAAAAATTCTAATTCCATTGATTTAAGGACATTTTAGTCTATATTGGTTCCAAATTTTGTTATGTTATCTTTAATTGTTAAAATTTTACATTAATTCAAATTTTATATTTTTATTCGTGGAAAATCACCATATGAATTTTTTTTTAGTTTTTAAGGTAAATAAAGTTCCACAATTTATATGAAAAGCCTTTATTTACTCCTCAGAAGTTCCACAAACGTTGCCAAATTTGACAATACACAAGTCGCAGCTAATTACTGCGACTTGTGTATTGTGAAGCCATTAATGAGACTACACCATTTTTCATTGAAATTGAAAAAATTCCAAATGAAGTTGAGAATTTCAAATTGAAATTAAGAAAATTGAGAATTTCCATTTTAAATTGAGAAAATTCCAATTGAAATTGAGAATTTCCATTTGAAATTGAGAAAATTCCAAATGAAATTGAGAAATTCAATTTTAAATTGAGAAATTAATACAATTTAAACAATTTTCGACAACTCTCCAGCAACACTTTTACGATTGAGTCCATAGGGTAACATAGAGACGAGACGGAATTGTCAAAAACCTAAGTCTGTTGTCAAAAACCTATCTCTTGCAACAACAAAATACATGCTAGTCAAAGTATTTTGTTGTTGTATCAGAAATATTATTTGTTGTATTTTTGTTTGACAAATCGGAGTGTCTCGTCTCTATGATTGAGTCGCTATTCACCAATGCTTAACCCTATTGAAATAATTTGGTCCAAAATCAGAAGTATTGTGAAGTCAAAGATGAATATACCAAACGTAAATCCTCCTAATGCAGGAGAGCCGAGGATTTTATATCTTCAAGAATTAATTAACGATACCAAGTCCTGTATAACTACTGGAGATTGCAGTAGAGCTATACCACATAAAATATCATTCCACCAAAGCCCTTTGGAATTGTAAGTATACATATGTTTTTTGTTTAATGTATATTATTTATGTAGAGTAAAATAAAATTTTCTTAATTTAAATTAGAATTTTCCCAATTTCATTTGGAATTTTCTCAATTTCAAATTGAAATTCTCAATTTCCGAAATGACGCTCACCGAATCATTACTTGCGATGAAAAATGGATCCATTACAATAACCCGAACCGTAAGAGATCGTACATGAAGCACAGACAACCAGCCGAATCGACACCAAAACCAAATATCCATGGCGCTAAGTTAACTCTTTGTATTTGGTGGGAGCAATTATGATCTGCTGAAATCCGACTGGACCCTTACAGGGAACCTGTACCGAACTCAACTGATTCGATAGAAGTGGGCATTGACCGACATGAAGCTGTAACATTCCATCATGACTACGCTCGCTTTTAAGTTGCAGGACCTGTTGAAAAGTATTTAGAATGAAGTGGTTGGGAAGTTTTGCCTCGCCCGCAGTTTCAACTGTGAGGAGAGTAATTGAACAGTTCAGGAATATTGGTAATCTAAACATACTGGTCATGACTGCGCAGCGGAGCAGGGCTTGAGAGTGTTCATGAAAGTCCACGAACATCATTTTGGCGTCGCGATAAAAATATCTTGTTTAAAGAAGCTGATAATCAGCTTCTCCATACTAACTAAGTTCAATTGACATAAGAGCTGAGGAGAATTACAAGCTTATTTTTCGAGCAGAATCGTCCTAAGCGATTAAGCTTATTTTCACCATGATGGCTTTGTTAATCATCAAAATTTACGCATTTTGAGATCATTGAACATATGCATCCACAAAGAGTTACTTTTTGATATGGATTTTGTGCTGTAGGCATCATTGGATCATAAAAGATGTGGATGGCCAAGCAGAAACTGTTACAAGTACTCCATAGCACAGAGTTCTTTCTGCCTAAATTGGATGAAATTGTGGATGACTAAACGGTTCCACTTGAAATACAGTCCGTTAAATAATTTAGCTACTGCATGAGATATTTCCTGATCGTCTACTCTCTTATTTTGTTGATCGGAATTGGCCCCTATATCGTGTCCTTCAACACCACTGGATTTCTTGTTATTGGGATATTTGAAGGCAACAGTCTATGGAAAAAGGGAATTCAATATTGCATCAACGAAATTTAGTCACATTTTTGCAAAGTGCTTATGGAAAATCTCAAAGCCGTGGAGTCCATTTTGCCGGTGTTCTATTCCATACATAACCCGATTCTGTGATCTTTATTATTCAATAAAAAATAGCAATACGAGGTTGGGTAAAAAAGTCCGATCATTTTTGAATGAAACTCAGGTTTTTAGATAAAAATTATTTTATTTTTCCACTAAGTTTCCATTGAGCTCATGCTCAACTTTTCTTCAATTTGTTTATTTCTGCCAAAAAATAAAATTTGTCGAGATCATCAAAAAAGATATTTTTGTGAGATGATTTCTTCAGGTTTGGAATCAAGAAATAGTCACTCAGTAATAAATCAGGAGAAGATGGCGGAAGAGGAAGCATTTCGTAGCCTATTTGCGAAAAGTTATCATTCAAAATTGAAACCACTGAGTCATGTGAGATGCTTATGGCTTCCACAATCTCTCGCACTTTCAATCTCCGATCGGGCAACACCATATATAGATTTTTTTCAATTGGTCACAAGGAAATTCAGTAAACCTATACTATTTATGAAGTTACTATAGTATTTATGAAGCTTAGCCTTTATTTGAGTGATGTTTTTTTCACAAAAATTAATGCTTAATGAGCAGATGAAATTCACTTTTTTCCAAGTCACTAAGTAGTCTGCTATCAAACATAAAGTAAATGACACAGCCTGTTCAAGTTTTGACACGAGTCAACAGATAGGTGCCTGTTGACAGGATCATAGTTGCCCTTACAGTTAAAAGCCGGGAAATTCAAAAAGTCGCGTACTTATTGTCCTTTCCTCGCATAAGGAAAAAACATGTGTTTTCAATTTACCCAAATATTGCACAACATTTGCCACAAACAAAAGTTTAGTTCCAAAAAGCTGCAGAAAATTGATTTGGTACTTTTTTTTATAAAAATGATATTAAAAATAAAGTACTAAAAATCCCTTTAACTCTTGCTCCTTTAACTTCTTATTGATATTGATTGATTTTTCAATGTTTTGTTGCACTTAGATCTGGTGGTACTAAGTGTGACCATGTGTGTGAACGTCTGTTTTTAATATGATTTTGTGTTGTTGGCTGTTGTTGGTATTTTTTTTCCATTATGGTCAGTTCACTCACCATCAATTGTAAAAATGTGTGAAGACAACAAGATCACATTGGTTGCTGGTTAAATGGGTTTCTGTTTTTCATCCGTTTGCCCAGCAGACGTAAACGAGTATGAGGTTTTTATTTAAACCTTTTTTGCAATGTGGCATGTTAGTGGCAGCCACAGTAACGTCAGCAGCATCCAAATCATTATAAGGACGTAAAATTCAATCTTTATGAACTGAAAGCAACAACTACCTACTACTACTTCTACTTGCTGTGGTAGTGAGAGATGCATTTTTATAAAAACATGTACTACGAGTACTTCATGTACAGACATACATACATACAAGTATCAATATCTGGTTATACATTCAAACATACATCTGTGCGTATCAATATCTAAAGTATGGTAAAACTGGATGAATGCCCACAAAATGAGAATGAACCAATAAAAAATAAAAAAATCGAGCAGATGTACGCACGCAATTGTTAAAGTATAGAAAGAACAGCAGCAGCAGCAGCTACAAAAGTACTATTGCATTGAATTGCATTAAATCAACGAGACAAGAATGAAAATACATATAACATTGGTAACGTTGATGATAACATTTTAAAGTTCTTTTTTTTTTTAGTTTTGAGTTGTTGTTTTGGCGAACATGGAAAAAAATTGTACAGCAAAAACCTGCAAACGATACAAATCACACAAAAACCACACTCATTCACTTATATACACGTTCAAATGTGAATATATGCTCATATACTCATACATATATAAATAAAATCAGTTGGAACATACAATTAAACTTGCAACATACATCACTAGGATCGGCTATAACAGAACAGATGTACAATCGATTCGTATCCATGTGATGCTGTTTTGTGCTTAAGGGTCTCCCCAACTGGTGCTGGTGCAACTGAACATGATTTTGTTTATAGCAGCAGCAGCAAATGCACCGGCATCGGCACCAACTTGATATTTTTGTACTCTTATGTTGTTATTTGCTTATAGCCAACTTTAAAGTAGACTATGGCCGAAACCAGTTACAGTTTCAAGACACCAACACCACGAATTCATTGCAGGCTATAAGGTTTTAGAAATTATATACATTTGTTGACAATAAAGACAGCCAGTATTAAATAGCTAACTTGGGTCCATGGATTGGTCCATTTGTGATATAATCTGGCCAGTATTTTGTTGGCTGGACCTTCACAGCGACGATGCATTGAACCAATTAAAGATTAAATCCTCTATCAATCGTCTGATAAAGCCTCACTCGTGGCAATACCTCATTGGATTGTATACACATCGTTTAAAACAGATTGTATCCGATTCATAGCATATTTTATGATACGTTGGTGGGTCAAAAAGTCCGTGCCTTTTTGAATGAAACACAGGTTTTTGGATACAAAATGATTTTATTTTCAACATAGGCTCCTTTGAGCTTTATGTACTTTTTCCCTATGCAAAAAATAAGATTTTCGAGATCATCAAAATAGGTATTTTTTGTGAGATGATTTCATTTTTAAATCTCTTTCGCGAGAAATTTTTTCAGGTGTGGAAACAAGAAATAGCCACTCGGAGCTAAATCCGTTTTAATAAGGCGGCGAGGGAACATTTCGTAGCCTAATTCATGTAATTTTTGCTATGGAAGCTGAACATGTGTGTAGCCTTTTGCTAGCAAACGCGGCAGCCATCTTGCGGAAAGCTTTCTCATTCAGAAGTGATCATTCAAAATTTAAACCACTGAGCTATGTGAGATTTCCATTGAAGTTGATGGTGACGAGTTCCCATAATATTTATCAAGTTTAACCTTGATACATTTTTTATCCGAATAACATAATGCTTATGCTTTCTCCTAAATTCACGAGGTAGTGTGCTATCAATGGCTATCAAACACAAACTAAATGATTGTTAAAATTTTGACAGGAGTCAACTGAGATATGCCTATTAACAGGAGCAGAGAAGATCAAAAAGTCGCGTAATTGGACCCATACCTTGCCCTCCAAGTCAGCCACAAACCATAATATTGACACCTCTTAAATTGTATTTGGGTTCATCCGAAAAGACAACGGTCGGTTTCTACTTCTGTCTCCATCATTTTAAATGTTCTTTGGCAAATTGTATTCTGGCAGTGTTGGTTTTTTAAATACGAGTTTTTTTGCGAGGCAATATCAACGAAGACCAGCTTCAGCAAATCTGGACTCCAGCCACTTTTATTAACTATTGGGTGTATAACTCAAAAATGCGGGTTTTTCTCATCTTGAACTGATCATCTTTTGAGGCCAAGAATGAATCAAGCCAATGTCGTATACTCTGTTCTGAAGTGAAGCATATCACAGATAGAGCGTTCTGCATCGATTGAAACAAATAGTAGTCGGACAGGGCAAGGTATGGACTATAAAGAGGTTGAAGCAAAACATCCCAACCACTTCATTCTAAATACTTTTTAACAGGCATTTCAATATGTGGCCGAGCGTTGTCACGACCTCATATTCTAAGCATTTTTTGTCAAATGCTCGTTTCAACCGAATCAGTTGCTTTAGGTTCATAATATATATGACCCTTTTGCTCTCACTAAATAAATAGAATTACCTTAGCGCCATGGTTATTTGGTTTTGGTATCGATTCGGCTGGTTGATCGTTCTTCAATACGATCTCTTATGATGGGGTTTTCATCGCGAGTAATCATTCAAAAATCATTTTGGACATGCAAAATCGTCTTCAATTCGTGTGATACCTAATTTCCCTGCTTTTGAATGAATCCTGCTGCTTGCAAACATTTTGAAATTGCTGCTTGAATAGCTCACAATGCTTTTGCAAGCTCTTGTTGAGTTTTAAATCAAAAACCTCTTTCAAATGAAACGCCGTCCCGCAATTTTGGAAAATTGCTATTTAAATTTGTTGTAGATATATCAACCCGTAACATCTTTAGAATTTAGACATTTTGGCAATTGTTAGCATATTTTAATTCAATGAAATCATTCGGAAGATCGAATATCATTAAAAGCCGAAAATGTGAAATATTGTTGATTAAGATATTTTCGCTGTTATGGAAAATTTTTATGTTTTTGCTGATTCGTTGTTTTTTCTCTAAAACCCGAAACAAATTTCAGCCTTTGTTACCAGCAAAATTCCAAAGGTTTTAGAGTATCATACTATGATTGGTCACTTCCTAACAACATCTTAGTACCTTTTCCCAACGTTACCAACGCTTTGCTAAAAACGATTATACCCCCAGCAACTTTAAGCATCCATCCTGTTATATAAAGATATAAAAAAAACCAACAACTAACAAAGCAGCTAAAGAGAAAAATAAAACGTAAGAAAAACCACCAACAACACAAATTGCCACAACCAGAAGATGCAAAAATAAAACAACAACGAAATAATAATAAAACTTAAAAAATTTTAATATAAAACAGGAGGCAAATGATTAACCGAACGGGAGCGGGCTTGCGTTCACTTCATAGACGTATTCAATTGATGCCAATACTTGTGTATGTATGGATGAACATTAGGGAGGAATGTCATATTTTCATAGAATAATTTTTTTGAAATCTAAAAGCAATCAATGGTCTTCTTGAAAATATAGTGCGATGTCATCCAATTTAGGCAAAGACATCTCTATTATTATGTAATGATGTCGAAGGAGTTTGGTTCAATGATGCCTTCAAACTAAAAATCTGCACAAAAAAGTTACATTTAGTGGAAGATGATTTAGTGGAACTGTTCATTATGTTTGACTAAGAATTGATCCTGTTATAGGTTCCTCGTCACCTCTAACTTCCACAGCCCCAACCATGAAATTGAAAAAATATGACTATCCATCAACGTGAGCAACTCGTGCTATTATTCAAATCAATTCATCAATGTATTTAGAATTCATATAACATTCCTAGTAAATCGGGGTATCTGAAAGTTTGTTATTCCGTGAGTAACACTGAGAAATATTCACCTAAGACTCCACAAACTATATACATTATTGACCGTTAAATTGTTACATATATAAGCCTCAATCAATGATCGTTAAGTCGCTTTGTCTATGTAAAACACGGTCACGATCACTCAAAATCGGTGGATCAGATCTCGAAAAGATTTTTATACTTTCACAAAACAATTTAAAACATCATAACATCAACTTAGTTTACTTGTAACTTCAAATTAAGAAAAATTATCCTAACCCCCAGCAAACGCCGCCACCCTAATAGACACACGAGTATGTAGAGTAGTTAAGGTAAGACCACAAAACAGTGAGACAGGCAGACAGACCACTGGATCGACAGACAAAGAGCCAGATACACTGAGAGACATATTATAAACTTGCATTAAACCTGTTTCGATCTCTGAGGAAAACAGAACATATAAAAAAAATATTTATTTAAAAATAAAAAAAGAAACATATTTCCAATGCACATTTGTGGTTTTTATTGTATAAAATAAAATGTATTTTCGTTGCAAGAAAAAAAAACGAAACACACAAATCTGGTTTGTTTATATGTACTGGAATAGTGTTTCTCGTAATCCTGATACTGGTACTAGTGCACTCAGCGAACGCATTGCTCTACTTGTTGTCCGAGCGAATTTTAAGTTAGCCTCATGGGTATGTCAGAGCTTAGGCTTAAAGTAGTGAAAGGAAATAGAATTACAAATTTCGTTGGTTATTTAAACCAAAATAAAGATTGTAACTTAGATCCAGCATGGAGCTTTATATATTTTTTTCTTCTGGAACCAGCACTCAGGGGATGACCCGTACTCATGCAAATATTTGTGTTGGAACTAGGAAAATAGGTTAGGGAGGGAGGAAGGAGGGAGTAATGTTTGTGGATATTCGATTTGAACTTTCCTACACTGAAAATGTTAGGAAACACTTCAGCGAGAAGTTTGTTTCCCTGTAGTGTATTGTGCGGTCCACTGGCCAATCGAACACAAAGGGATGTGTTCTTGTTGAGAAAGCTTGTATTACGTAAAAATCTATGGGTATCAGGAACAGGTTCCCCAATTTCATCAGTACACATTCCATTGTACTACCAGTGAAATGCAGACCAGATTGCGATTGGATGCCCTACTGTCACCAATAATCACCATCGCCCTCTCTAGTTCATGGTCGAAAAGATGCAAAATAAACATTGAAGCACCGGCCCATACATGGGACTTTTATTCCATTTCCGTTTGGATATAAGTGGTGTAAATAGTGAAGAGATCAGATGTAGTGAAGTAATTCCTACACCGTTTCAGATAACCAAGACACTTGAATGATTCTTTCGACACTTGAAAAATGTGTTAAGACCAGCGGGCATCACACTGTATTATCATGCCCAGAACAACAAGAGCATTTGATTCTCCAATATTTACACCACCCATAAATATATTTGTTTATTGTTATATTCATATAGTATATCAGCTGAATTAATCAATGAGAATAAGTCATAATTCTTACAGCGCTTCTTGTATGTCAACTAATGAAAGAATATAGATTAAGAATAATGAAATAAAAGTATTCAGTAATCAACCACATGGAGAAGAGGTCGTTTTCATTCATTTCATTCTCCACACTCTCACCTCACGACATTACACTGGCGACGAGGACAAAAGAAAAATAAGAAAAAACCGTGTGCTTAACCAAAAAATTTGTTATATTCGTTGGGCAAACGTTTTGTATTACAAAAATTTTAACTGCAAAGAAAAAAAAAGAAAGAATAATTGCACTAAAATAGTGAAATTTATATTTATAAAATAAGTGGCTTAATAAGCAATTAATTTTTAAACAAACAGCAGTAAAAACACAAAAGTCATCAATATGACAGAAGATGCTTCTACCACACGCGGTATAACCAACAGCGCCAACCAAACCTCAATGACAACTCCAAACCAATATTACGCAACGTTGTTGCCGGAGTTCACACCATCAAGAGAGAAATGGACGATCTGGAAGCAAAAGCTTGATTTACATTTTATGGAGTTAAACATCACTGAAGAAAATGCCAAAAAGGTGACGCTGTTAAAGTTAGTAGGTGCTGAGGCGTACAATACACTACACAGCGTATGCAGTCCACACGCACCAATTTCCCTGGCGTACAAAGAATTGTGTACACTTCTTTATACCCATTATATGCCTCCAGTAATTATATTTCACGAAAGAAAAAAATTCCATGGAGCCACAAAAGACTCCAGTGAAAGTGTAGCGGAGTGGTACGCGAGAGTTAAAAAACTTGCCTTAAGTTGTAAATTCGACAACAACTTAGATGCATTTATTCTCAATCAATTCGTAATGGGGCTTCCCGATAAAATTTTCGAACGAATGTGTGAGGAGGATGAACGGCTGACGGCAGATGAAGCTTTGCGTAAAGCAATGATATTGGAGACAAAATTAGCAGCGAAGAGCAGCGAAGTCGACGTTAGCGCAGTTAATTACATCAAGCAGCGTAGGTGTAAGGGAGAAAGCAGAAACAACAAGAATTTTAGACAAAACAACAATGAGAGAATTAAAGAAAAGAAACGTAACACGTGTTCCCACTGTGGTTGGAAAAATCACTCATCCAATGAATGCCGATACAAAAACAGCACATGCAATTTTTGCAACAAAATTGGGCACTTGGCATCAGTATGCCGAACTAAGTCTAACAAAATTAATTATGTGTCAAATAATAGTAATAAACAAGATGATGATGATGTTAATAACATATTCAATTCTGTTTTCAGTATCAGTACGGATGGTAATGTGAGTAAGATGTACTCGCTTTCAGTAGTTATTGACGGGACTAAGGTTGCAGCAACGTGTGACACTGGCGCGCCATGCATCTTGGTTGCTGATTCATTTTTCAAAACTCAGAAGAACAAAACTTTGTTAAAATGTACTACACCGTATGTTAATTATAGCGGTAACAAAATAGAGATAATTGGTGAGTACGACGCTTCAATTTCATATTTAGGTATTACAAAAAATTTAAAAGTTGTTGTTTCAAAATCGGACAATCCACCCTTACTTGGTAGAACTTTTCTACGTGCTTTTGGTTTCGAATTATTGCAAGTAAACTCCGTAAATACTGAGGGCGGTTGTGATGAAATTATAGCGCAAATTAAACAAAAATATTCGAATGTTTTTAATAATGAACTAGGCAAGTATAGGTTCAGTGAAGTATCTTTGTCTCTGAAAGAGAATGTAACTCCAATTTTCTGTAAACCGCGATCGCTTCCACTCGCTTGGAAAGACAAAATCGAAACAAAATTGCGCGACATGATAAAAATGGATGTTTTGGAAATCGTTGATAATTCCGACTGGGGGACACCTCTTGTGCCAGTTCTTAAGCCAAATGGCGATTTTAGAATATGCGCTGACTACAAAGTCACTATAAATAAATACTTAAATGATGTAAAGTATCCCTTACCACGTATAGAGGAAATTTTCGCGTCGCTGGAAGGGGGCCAGCTTTTCACAAAGCTGGATATGTCAAATGCGTATAACCAATTGGTTTTAGACTCCAACTCTCAGCAACTTTGCACATGGAGTACGCATATTGGCACATTGAAGGTCAAACGTCTTCCTTTTGGCGTTAAAACGGCTGCGTCAATTTTTCAAAAGACTGTTGAAAATCTTTTTCGTGGAATTTCACATGTAGTTGTCTACCAGGACGATATTACAATCACTGGCAGAAATCTACAGGAACATTTACAAACATTAGATTCAGTTTTGTCAAAGCTGAGTTCTGCGGGCTTGACCTTAAATGAGGGAAAATGTAAATTTTTTAAATCCGAGGTAACCTATTTAGGTTTTCGAATAGATAAATATGGTCTTCGAAAAACACCAGAGCGGATATCATGTATTGAAAACTCACCGACACCAACCAATGTGACCGAACTTAAAGCCTTTGCCGGCATGGTGAATTATTATTCCAAATTTGTAAGCAATTTTGCTCTCAAAATGATTCCTTTATATAATTTACTATCAAAAAATGTAAAATTCTTTTGGTCAAAGGAATGTCAGCAGGCATACGAACAAATCAAAAAAGATATTATATCAGATCAAGTTTTAATTCATTTCAACGCGAATTTACCTATTATCCTGACCACTGATGCTAGCAACAATGCCGTTGCCGGAGTGCTAAGCCATAAGCTTCCTGATGACTCCTTAAGACCAATAGCATTTATTTCTCGTGCGTTGACCAAAAGTGAATTAAACTACGCCCCTATTGAAAAAGAAGGTTTAGCCATTATTTTCAGCGTTTCAAAATTGCGACAATATCTTTTGGGAAACAAGTTTACCATTCGCACAGATCATAAACCATTATTAACTTTATTTGGTCAAACGAAAGGGATACCTGTCATGGCAGCAGCTCGTATTCAGCGATGGGCAGTAATACTGTCAGGATTCGATTATGTTATCGAATATGTGAAAGGTGAACGTAATCATGCTGATGGCTTGTCTAGAATGCCGCAATCAGTCGTTGTCAAAGATTATTGTGAAAAGAACTATGTAAATTTTATCGATTCAGAAAACTCCATGCATATAAACTTTCAAGACATTGCAAGAGAAACACAACGTGATCCGATATTATCGAAGGTTTATGAGGCAATTCAATCAGGCACTCTTCATAAGATGAAAGACTTAATTTTTAAACCGTTTCGTGACAAAGTAAATGAATTGAATGTAGAATATGGTTGTGTAATGTGGGGATATAGGTCTGTTATTCCTCCAAAATTTAGACAGGAGTTATTGAAACAATTGCATATTTCACACTTGGGTATCGTAAAAACCAAGGCTTTGGCAAGGTCATACATGTGGTGGCCTGGCCTTGATAAGGACATTGAGGATTTAAATAAAGATTGTGTTCCTTGTCAGGAGCTTCAGGCTAGTCCTGAAAAAGCTAAATTAATTCCTTGGAAGCCAACTGATTCTGTTTGGAGTCGGGTACACGCCGATTTTGCTGGCCCCATCAAAAATAACTATTTATTCGTAGTCATCGACTCATTCTCAAAATGGGTAGAAGTATTTTTTACTAAAGATATAACTTCTAGTTTTATCATTCGCATAATGAGAAATTTATTTGCACGATATGGCATCATAGACACGTTTGTGTCTGATAATGGACGACAATTCGTCTCAGAAAAGTTTCAACAATTTTTAAAAAGCAATGGTGTCAGACATATTTTAACAGCTCCTGGCCATCCTGCGACCAATGGTCAAGCGGAAAACTTTATAAAAATATTAAAAAAGTCTATTTATGCAAATCTTAAATCTGATAACCATGCAAATTTGGACACAATTCTCTGTAGATTTTTAGCAGATTATCGCAATGCAAAGCATTGTACGACGAATGAGACACCTTCAAATCTTTTTCTCAAGAGAACACCAAAAACAATATTCAGTTTGCTTAAACCACCACTAGTTCAAGATGTAATAATGCGAAGCCAAACCAAAAGTATTATCAATTACGGGGGAACGCGAAACGTTGAATTTCATGAAGGCGAAAAAGTTTGGGTTCGGGATTACTCAGATCCTAATAAGGCCAGTTGGTCTTCAGCAACAATTAACAAACAACTTGGCCCAAGAACATACATATGCGTCTTAACTAACAACAATCGTCAAATTAAAAGACATCTTAATCAGATACGAAGTCCAAAACAAAACGTTACAAACAACAACAATTCCACGGTGCATGACGAAGCTATCACACATAATGATGTTGCAGATAATACGAACAACACTTTGCCGACTGAAAGCGACATTGGTCAGACTGAATCAACTCCCAACATACACACACATTACCACCCCGAAGTAGGTACACCTAGGCGTCAATTAAGACCGCGTCAAGATGGAAAGGTAGTAAAGCCATAAATAAAACTAAATGTTCAACAAAAATTCATGTAACTAAATGTATCACCAATTAAATTTTCGACATGATTTACCCTAATTATAAAAAAACAAAATTGAATTTGTATTATGATTATTATTTAAAAAAACAAAATTGAATTGTTATTATTAGCCTTAAGCAGTGCACCTCAACAAAAAAGGGGGGTGCATGTTATATTCATATAGTATATCAGCTGAATTAATCAATGAGAATAAGTCATAATTCTTACAGCGCTTCTTGTATGTCAACTAATGAAAGAATATAGATTAAGAATAATGAAATAAAAGTATTCAGTAATCAACCACATGGAGAAGAGGTCGTTTTCATTCATTTCATTCTCCACACTCTCACCTCACGACATTACATTTATGTATCAACAAGCAACACTGAGTCTTGCGAGCGTTGAAAGCACGACCCCATACATAGATTGTCACAAGGTCCCGATTAAAGGAGTCATTCATGTTTTGCCTCATTGACCCAATCTCCGACAGGCTTGGTCTGTAACTTAATGAATATGAATAGCAAATTTGATGTACATGGTGGCGCAAAAGTAATCCTCCTATCAGAAAATACTATAAATTTTGCGATTGGCCCCTAATGTCAGTTCTGTTTGGACATTTGTGTAGTAAACACATGCGAAATACACGTTAATAAACAATGTTACGCTACACTGCTCCAGAACGCGGAATATTGCTGACTATTTATTTGACCAATAATCGGTCGGTGACTTTGGTGACTATGAGTGATGGGCCCATTTCCATCTTAGCGCAAATGGGTCAATAAGCAAAATTTACGCTTCTGGGGCACTGAAAATCCGCGTGTAACCCACGAAGAGCCATTACACCCGCTCAAAGTCACTGTATGGTGTGCTGTTTTCGCTGGAGGAGTCATCGGACCTTTCTTCTTCGAAGACGTCGCGGGCCAAATGGTTACTGTGAATGGTGACCGCTACAGAGCAATGATCAACGAGTTCTTTTTGCCGCAACTTGATGAATTGGGATTGGAAAACATGTGGTTCCAACAGGACGGTGCAACGGCACACACTGCACGTGCCACAACCGATATGCTGAAGGATGCATTTGCCGGGCGCCTAATCTCCCGTTTTGGCGATTTGCACTGGCCAGCAAGATCGCCTGATTTGACCGCTCCAGACTTCTTTTTGTGGGGCTTTTTGAAGTCGCGGGTTTATGTCAACAAGTCTCAGACTCTTGCAGCTCTTAAAGACAATATCCGTCAAGAATGTGAGGACCTATCGCCGGAAGTTTTGGCCAAAGTGATGGAAAATGCCATAAAAAAGGCTCAAATGACAATCAACTGTGGCGGCGGCCATTTACATGACATCATATACTCGACTTGATGTAAAAAAAACTAAAAGACCAAATAAAAATAATCCACAAGAAGAATCAAAGTTTTTAATTTTTTTTAATTACAGCCAAAAAACATCCGAAGTTTACTTTTGCGCCACCTTGTAGATAGTCTTTGAGAAGAGTAAGGAATAGTGCAGGAGAAAGAACGGAGCCTTGTGGTATCCCAGAATTTATCTTGAACTCGTTTGCGATCTCTGAGAAAGCTCGATATAAATCGAGAGAAGTTAATACCGACACCAAAAGCAATAAGTTTTGATAAAAGTGCACCGTTCCACACTCTATCGAACACTGGGGAAATATCTAAAGCCACCACTTTATTTTCGCCAAAATGGTGAATGGAACGACACCATTTTTCTTATAGGAAGGCTAACAAGACATAGAGCGTCCTCTATGGAAGCCATGGCGGTCGTTAAGTAAATTGTTGGACTCTAAATATTTAACCAGATGGTAGTTTACCATACTCTCCACAACTTTGTGACATTACCAACCTTCCAAAATACAAGAAATTTTCCGAAGAACTCTGCTTGAAGACCATTGCATTACGTTGAGATCCGATAAAACCCTTTTTACAGCATGAGCTCGAAAGAATATATTTGGCATAGTTACTAATACTCTTTCGAGTTCGGGCAGTTACTGATCACTTTCCGGAAAGTGAGAGCTAAATGGTAGCTTTATCAACAGAGTCAGTGAATGTTTCGTCATCCTTTAAAAGATTCGGAATTGAGGAACTAGCGTTATCCTTTACTCTTTTAACGAATGACCAAAAGCTTTTACTACCCCGGGGAGCAGTGAGAAATTTAGTACGAAGGCGTTGCTCGTATAAAGCTTTTTCGCTCCTTAATACTTTGGCTTCGTGTGCCAAAATATTAAGGAGATTCAGTTTCAGCGATTTGGTTATTGCACCAAGTTCTGAATACTTCTTTGGATCTGATTGCTATTTTGCATGTCTGATTTAACCAAGATTTTTGTTTAGGTCTAGTCGAAGATTTCTGATTACATTCTCAACGTTATTGTCTAGGAAAAAATATGTCTAATTAAAATGCCGAAAGAAATCGTTGAGATCAGCCCATCGAACGAGCCTCTTCGTAGATACAAATTGAATATTTCGTAAATGTTTGTGAAACATTGCGATGAAAGGAGGCGAAAATGGTGCAATGGTCTGAATTACCCAGAGGTGCAAGCAATGTTAACAAATTTGTTGTTATGCGCTTTGCAAAAATTTCAATTTTGAATTTTTCCCAAAAAAGTGGCAAAATGCAGCCCCTGCAGGTGCTCACAGGTGAGCGAATATCGAGAGAAAAACAAAACAAAAAATCCATTGGTTTCTTAGTTACCAAAAAAATTAGCAGAATTCTAAAATTTAAAATTTCCTTAAAGCGCCACTAGATTGGCCATTTCTCCTACTGTGCCCTGGTCTAAAACTCAGACGTACATGTTTAGGAATTATCCTTGTTCCATAATTCCCTAGATTTGTTTTCAATTTACCAACACTGCTTGTTAAAAGTCCACACTGCTGGTCAAATTATTAGTTTCGCTTTTGTTGCACGAGTAAATTAAAATTTTCTTCTCCCATTTTCGCACGATTTTAAATAATGGACTTTAGAGGAGCAGCAGCTGGCTGACTGGCTGGCTTTTTAGTTGTTTGTTTGGTTGGGTTTGATATAGAAAAATTCATTGATGCAGTTTTAATGGTGCACAATGTTATTGTTATTGTTGTTGTTCTTGTTTACGTTATTGCCTTTTTTGTAGTTGCTATTGTTGTTGTTGTTGTTTTGCAACAGTTGCTTAAAATCTTAGCTAAATTGTTGTTGCCTTTGTTTTATATTGCAATTTTTCTTGTGATTTTATTTTCGTGTTTTCAAGGAGCGACGTCAACAACATGATCACAGCTGTGCTAAGCTTTTGACATTTTGAAAAAGTGATCTTATTCAACCTCTTTTTTGTTGTGGCAATTGTTGCTGTAATATTGTTAGTGCAGGGGCTGTTGTTGTTATTGTTTTTTTTGTTCAATACTTATTCCAGAGTTTAGTAAATACAACAAATATTTTGTGTGTGTGTTCATACCTGTGTACGTGAGTTATTACTTCAGTGTGAGTGAGTAGCTGTGCAAGTGTTTGTTTATATGTGTTAAAATAACAACTATAAACAACAGCAATAACAACAACAACCACAACAAATAACTTGTTATTCAAGTATTTGTACTCACATCACTCATTTGTACATATTTTCTGTTTGTCTACATTGATTTTTGCTGTAATATTTTGGTGTTTTTTTTGTTTTGTTGTTTTATTTTGCTAAATACAGTTTAATTTACAATTCATTGTAATAATTTAATTATGGTCTCTTTTAAGTACTTACACAAGTACTTAAGTATATCTTCATTTTATTATGCCATGTTTTACCAAATTTTTCGTTAAGTAGCTTTTGTTGTAATATGTATTTTTACAATGTTTTTGTGGAGTTCAACAAAAGTGAAAATAAAAGGGAAACAATTTATGCCAATCAATTTGAATAGGTAGCAATTTGAAAATGCGAAACATACCTATTTACAGTTTTTCAATATTAACTGCATTCATTTATATTGGGGCGTTTTTCTTGATCACTTCATTTTAGTGTAATAACGGTATTGTTAAAGTTACAACATCAAAACATCATAAATATTTTCTTCTGAAACTAATTTTAAAATTGCTTCTTTTGTTTGAAAGGAACGAGTTTTGTATTTTAAACATAAAAGGATTTGTAACAATCGGTTGGAAAATTACTCAGTTACGATAGTTTAAAATCAGGATGCTTACCAAAGATTAGTCATTTGGCTTTACTTCTTTAATTTGAAAAAAAAAAATTACGTAGAAGCACAAAGCCTATGGTGCATGTGTTCCATCGGTTTCAACATGCGAGAGATGATTTGTTCGGTTCAGAAGTGGTGATTCTGCCATGGAAGACAAATATGGCCCAGCCCAGCCAAAAAAGTTTGAAGACCAAGAATTGGAGGTATTACTCCATGAAGATTGTTGTAAAACTCAACTAGAACTAGCAAGTAGCAATTTCAAAACGTTTGCGAGCAGCAAAAACAGGGAAATCGGGTACCATACGAATTAAAGCTGTGAGATCTTGAAAGACAATTTTGCTTGACCGAAATAATACTTGAACGTTAAAAAAAAATATTTTTGCACCGAATCATTACTTGCAAAGAAAAACAGATCCATTACGCATA